>NC_077229.1:372142342-372442342 GCF_027887165.1 Monodelphis domestica
TTTCTTAATCTCTTACATCTCTGTCTCTAGTCCACAGGTCTGATCATGTTAGATATATCACCTCCCAATCCAGAAGACTAGAGGAATTTTCCCCAGTTACCAGAACACCAGAATTCAAATCCAGCCTCAGAAAATTCCTAGCTATGTGATCCTGAGCAAGTCACTTAACCTCTGATTGCCTGACAAAAGGATGCACAGGATCCACTAGAGAAGGAAATAGCAAATCACTCTAGTATCCCTTTGCCAAGAAAGCCCCATGGGTAGCTATAGCACATGAGATCATGAAGAGATAGGCACTACTGAGCAACTGAACAACAATACCAGAATGCCTCTAGCTATATCTCTTTTACCACAGCACCTGTTTATAAATTGCTCAATAAATTTAAAAAAAAATTAATTTGGGAAAGTATGTCCCATTTAGGGAAAGAAGTTTTGAAGTCAAACGTTTTCAAGACTAGAAAAACTGGATAGAATTCATCTATTTTTTTTAGAATGCTGGTTTTTTACATCTACTTTTATTTTTAATCATTCAGAAGTATTGGAGGCCCAGGAGGAGTCAGAGTCAAGATGGCAGCATAGAAGCAGTAAAAGTTCAGGCCTATGAAAACCCTTCCTTACCAATTACAAACTAAATGTTTCTAGGGGACTGAAAATCAAACCTAACAACAAGACAGAGCAAAGGAACCCTCCTGCTGGACTCAACTTAAAAGTTATGCCCCCAAAAGCCAGAATTCGAGAACACTTGAAAATACTTTAAGGGGAAGGAAGAAGGAAGGTCCTGGGACCCTGCCCCCACCTACAGCACTAAGCCTCCAGTGGTAGCTGGAAACTCTGGGCTGGCAAAGGTGTTGGTCTAGAGGGAGTACCTTGTGAGCAAAGCTGTGACAGGCTCAGAGCATAGAACACAGGCAGGGGGAAGCAGTTAGAGAAGAAAAGCAGAGCATAGAGTGGGAGGCATAGTTGCAGCAGCAGAGACAATCTATATTTCACCCCCCTTCCCAAGGTTTTGGTCTAAGGGCATATTCATCAACCCAGCTGGACTTAATCTGATCAAAGCTTTCAGAGGGCAGGGAAGCTCAAGCTCCAAAACTCCTCCCCCACAGACTGCACTAAGATATTTACTGACAAAACTCGAAGGGTGAAGGCAGAAAAAAAAGCCCAAAACCACAAAAAAAAATGAGAGGAGCAAGAGTTCAGGCAATGCCATGGAGTAAAGAAGGGGTAAATATGAGCAAACAACAAAAAAGAAAAGAAAAAAAGAAATTACAATTGACAGCTTCTATACAGGCCCAGGGAACTGGATACAGGCTCTAAAAGAACTCAAAATATGATTCAAAACACAATTAAGAGAGGCTGAAGACAACTGGGAAAAGAACTTAGAAACTAATATAAGTCATCTAGAAATAGAGGAACTTGAACTAAAACAAGAAAATAGTGTCTTGAAAGCCAAAATCAACCAGCTTGAAAATGAGGCAAAGGAGATGAAATATGAGGCAAAGAAGATGAAAGATGAGGCAAAGGAGATGAAAGGTGAGGCAAAGAAGATGAAAGATGACCTCCAAAGAAAATAAAACCAGAAGGAGAAGGATGACCAAAAAGCCAGGGATGAAATCCAGTCTTTAAGAACCAGAACACAACAAATAAAAACAAGAGACTTCACAAGGAAGCAGGACACCATAGAAAAAAATCAAAAGAATGAAAAAATTGAGGAATATATGAAGCACCTCATTCACAAAATAGAAGATTTAGAAAATTGTTCCAGGAGAGACAACTTAAGAATCATTGATCTACCAGAAGACCAAGACAAAATAAAACTCCTGGACATCATATTACAGGAAATTATCCAAGAAAACTACCCCAACATTCTAGAACAAGAGGGAAAAGTGAAGATTGAAAGAATCCACAGTTCACCTCCTGTACTTAATCCCCAACTGACAACACCTAGGAATGTTATAGCCAAATTTAAGAACTACCAGACCAAGTTAAAAATATTACAAGCTGCCAAGAAGACATCATTCAGATACCATAGAACCACAGTGAGGACAACACAGGATCTGACTGAATGTATACTGAAGGACCAAAAGATATGAAATATGACATTCTGGAAAGCAAGAGAACTAGGTCTACAACAAAGAATCAATTACCCAGCAAAACTGACTATATTCTCACAGAAGAAAGTATGGTTATTTAACAAAATAGAAGAATTCCAAACATTTGTAAAGAAAAGACCAGACCTGAACAGAAAATTTGATGCCCAAGCACAGAACTCAGGAGGATCATCAAAAGGTAAGTAAGAAAGAGGGAAAAAAGAAAAACAAACAAACATTTTTTAAATGACTCAATAAGATGAAATGATATGTATCCCTATAAGAAAAGAGATCATTGGTAACTCTTAAAAATTGTATTATCACCTGGGCAGCTAGAAGAATTAAACTTCGAGGGAACAATGACAAACTGTTTAGGATGAAATGCCAAGACATAAATATGTATACAGATATATGTATCCATAAATACAAATATGTGTATTTATGTATGTATGTATATATACCACTAGAGCTACAAAAGAGGTTAATAGTAAAAGAAATGGGAAAAGAAACAAAAGGGGATAAATTTATATGTCACAAAGAAGCTCATGGGGGGGGGGGGGAGAACATCAATATACTGGAAGGGTAAAGAGGTTGGAGGGATAGGAAATACTCAACTCTTACATGCATTGAAATTGCCTCAAAGAGAGAAGAACAATCAAATGCATTGGGGCAGAGAATTGATTGGCGCCCTAAAGGGAAGTAGAAGGCTAACAAAGGGACGGGTGGAGAGAGAAGTACAAGGGAGGGAGACGGTGGGGCATAGATTAAAAAGACTGTAAATAAAATAAGGGGGGAATAAGAAGGGAGGGGGTAGAAAGGGAAGTAAAATAAGCATGGCAATTAAGGGGACTGATTAAAAACAAAACATTGGTGTAGAAGGAAATAATAAAAGAAGAAAAGGCAGGGCTAAGAGTAGAAATCAAAATGCTAGGAAATACACAGCTAGTAATCATAACTCTGAATGTGAATGGGTAAACTCACCCATAAAATCCAAGTGAATAGCAGAGTGGATTAGAATCCAAAACGCTATTCCCTATGCTGTCTACAAGAAACACACATGAGGAAGGTAGACACAAATAGGGTCAAAGTAAGAGGATGGAGCCAAATCTATTGGGCATCAACTGATAAAAAGAAGGCAGGAGTTGCAATCATGATATCTGACAAAGCCAAAGTAAAAATAAATCTAGTCAAAAGAGATAGGGAAGGTAATTACATCCTGATAAAAGGCAGTATAGACAATGAGGAAATATCAGTACTCAACATGCATGCACCAAATGGCATAGCATCCAAATTGCTAAAGGAGAAACTAGTGGAGCTCAAGGATGAAATAGAACAACTATACAAGAGGGAGACCTGAACCTTCCTCTATGAGAATGAGATAAATCAAACCAAACAATAAACAAGAAAGAGGTAAGAGTAGTGAATGAAATCTTAGAAAAATTAGAGTTAGTAGATATGTGGAGAAAAATAAATAGGGACAAAAAGGAATACACTTTCTTTTCAGCAGCACATGATACATTCAAAAGGATCAATCATGTATTAGGGCATAACATTTCAAACAAGTGCAAAAGAACAGAAATAATAAATGCAACCTTTTCAGATCACAATGCAGTGAAAATAATAATTAATAAGGGTAAATGGAGAGGCAATCAAAAATTAATTGGAAATTAAACAATACAATTTTCCAAAATTGGTTAAAGAACAAATCATAGAAACAATTAATAACTTCATAGAAGAAAATTACAATGATGAGACATCCTTTCAAAATCTATGGGATGCAGCCAAAGCAGTATTCAGGGGGAAATTCATATCCTTGAGTTCATATATATTAACAAATTTGGGAGGGCAGAAGTCAATGAATTGGGCATGCAAATTAAAAAACTAGAAAGTGAACAAATTAAAAATCCTCAAATGAAGACTAAATTAGAGATCCTAAAAAATCAAAGGAAAAATTTAAAAAATTGAGGAAGTCAAAGAGATATTGAATAAAAAAGACTAGAAGCAGATAATTTGAAAAAATAAATGAAATACAAAGGTACTTGTCAATCTAATTTAAAAAAGGAAAGAAGAAAACCAAATCGACAGTATCCAAGATGTAAAGGGAGACCTCACCTCTGATGAAGAGGAAATTAAGGCAATCATTAAAAATTATTATGCTTAATTAAATGGCAATAAATATGGCAATCTAGGTGATGTGGATGAATATCTACAAAAACATAAATTCCCTAGACTAAAAGAGGAAGAAATAGACTACCTAAATAACCCCATATCAGAAAAAGAAATTGAACAAGCCATCAAAGAACTCCCTAAGAAAAAATTCCCAGGTCCAGATGGACTCACAAATGAATTCTATCAAACATTCAAAGAACAACTAATCCCAATATTATACATACTATTTGACAGAATAAGCAAAGAAGGAGTTATACCAAATTCCTTTTATGACACAAATATAATACTGATCCCAAAGCCAGGCAGGTTAAAAACAGAGAAAGAAAACTATAGACCAATCTCCTTAATGAATATAGATGGAAAAATCTTAAATAGGATACTAGCAAAAATACTCCAACAAGTGATCATGAGGGTTATTCACTATAACCAGGTAGGATTCATATGAGGAATGCAAGGAAGTTTCAATATTAGGAAAAACCATCCACATAATTGACCATATTAACAAGCAAACTGACAAAAATCACATGATTATCTCAATAGATGCAGAAAAAGCCTTTGAGAAAATGCAAAACTAATTCCTATTGAAAACATTAGAAAGTATAGGAATATAAAGGTCTTTCCTAAAAATAATAAACAGTATATATCTAAAACCATCAGCAAACATCATCTGCAATGGGAACAAACTAGAAGCCTTCCCAATAAGATCAGGAGTGAAACAAGGATGCCCATTATCACCTCTATCATTTAACATTGTACTGGAAACACTAGCTTTAGCAATTAGAAAAGAAAAAGAAATTGAAGGTATTAAAATAGGCAATGAGGAGACCAAGCTATCACTCTTTGCAGATGATATGGTGGTCTACTTAAAGAACACCAGAGAATCAACCAAAAAGCTGTGTGAAAATAATCAACAACTTTAGCAAAGTCACAGTATACAAAATAAACCCACATGAGTCATCAGCATTTCTATATATCTCCAACACATCTCAGCAGCAAAAATTAGAAAGAGAAATTCTATTTTGAATCACCCTAGACAATATAAAATACTTAGGAATCTATCTCCCAAGACAAACACAGGAACTATATGAACACAACTACAAAAAACTCTCCACACAATTAAAAATAGATCTAAACAATTGGAAAAACATAGACTGGTCATGGGTAGGACGAGCTAACATAATAAAAATGACAATCCTACCCAAATTAATTTACTCATTTAGTGCAATACCCATTGAACTAACAAAGAAACATTTTTACTCAACTAGTAAACACCATAACAAAGTTCATTTGGATTAACAAAAGATCGAGGATATCCAGGGAAATCATGAAAAAAAAAATTGAAGGAAGGAGACTTTGCAGTCCCAGATCTCAAACTATACTATAAAGCAGTGGTCATCAAAACAATTTGGTACTGGCTAAAAGACAGAAATGAGGATCAGTAGAATAGACTTGGGATAAATGACCTCAGCAAGACAGTCTATGATAAGCACAAAAATCCCAGTTTTGGGGACCAAAACCAACTATTTGATAAAAACTTCTGGGAAAATCAGAAGACACTATGGGAGAGATTAGGTTTGGGTAATGTAAAAATGGAGATTTGAACCCTAGACTTCAATCCCCAGAAGTCCTTGGCACTTCCCAGAATGCCCTATAATCTCACCTGAGATCCCCGCCTGAGCCGAGAACAAAATTTGTATTTAAACTGACTCTCCGCCTACTTTGGGTCTCTCTGCCTCCTCTTCTAAGCACACACATCTCTCAAGATGTAGAGTAAGTGAAATTGAATGGGCTCATCAGCCCTAGAAATGTGGCTTATTGATTTGTATCTTTGATTTCTAATAATCTTTAATAAACCGCTAAAAATATAACACTTTTAGTAGAAAAACTAATTTAACTGTTACAATCAACATCTCACCACCTACACCAAAATAAACTCAGAATGGGTAAATGACTTGAATATAAAGAAGGAAACTATAAGCAAATTAGATGAACACGGAATAGTATACATGTCAGATTTTTGGGAAAGGAAAGACTTTAAAACCAAGCAAGAGCACTACAAAATTTAAAGTCAATAATTTTGATTACATCAAATTAAAATGGTTTTGTGCAAACAAAACCATTGCAACCAAAATTAGAAGGGAACAACAAATTGGGAAACAATCTTCATAACAAAAACCTCTGATTACTCAAATTAATAAAGACTGTCAGCCCTTTGATCCAGCCATAGCACTGCTGGGTTTGTATCCCCAAAGAGATAATAAGGAAAAAGACTTGTACAAGAATATTCATAGCTGTGCTCTTTATGGTGGCAAAAAATTGGAAAATGAGGGAATGTCCTTCAAGTGGGGAATGGCTGAACAAATTGTGGTATATGTTGGTGATAGAATAACTATTGTGCTCAAAGGAATAATAAAGTAGAGGAATTATATGGGAACTGGAACAACCTCCAGGAAGTGATGCATAGTGAGAGGAGCAGAACCAGAACATTATACACAGAGACTGATACACTGTTGTACAATCGAAGGTAATGGACTTCTCCATTAGTGGCAATGCAATGATCCTGAACAACTTGGAGGGATCTACGAGAAAGAACACTATCCACATTCAGAGGAAAAACTGTGGGAGTAGAAACACAGAAGAAAAACAATTGCTTGAATACATGGGTCGAAAGGATATGGTTGGGGATGTAGACTCTAAATGATCATCCTAGTGCAAACATCAACATGGAAATAGGTTCTGATCAAGGACACAAGTAATACCCAATGAAATTGTGCATCGGCTGTGGGAAGAGTGGGGGGAAGGTGATGGAGGGAAATAATGTAACTCTTGTAACCAAGGAATAATGTTCTAAATTGACTAAATAAATTATTTTTTTTTAAAAAAGAAGTATTAGAGAATGAAATCAATGATGTCTGATTTCAAAAGCTTCTTTGATTTTATTTGCAACAAGGCTATTTTTGTAAATGATTATACATTGTACAAAACTTAGATGAAAACTTTTTACCTTAAAGCCAAGTGTTTAAAGAAATATGTAGCCATCTATCTGAAGAAAAGCAATGCTTGAATTTCGGATTCTAAATGTGTCTTTATCTCTTCTTAAAAGACACAAAATGAAAAGAAAGAAGAGTGAGCTCACTGAAAGACTTCTTCCACTCTTCTTTGCCGCTGAGAAATTCTTGCATGTATTATGATTTACTAAATTTTAACTGTTCCCATAAAGAACACTGTCATATATAGAAACTATTTCCATTATTGTGGAGATTATTATTTTGTACCCTCCAAAATCATTTTTAAATGAAATATTTCCCAAAAATCATTGCTGCATGTTATATGGCCTAAATTAGATTCTTGAGTGTAGCTTGGAATACTATATCAGTTTGAAATAAATTCCTAATGAACCATGCACAACCATTGTTTACACAAACATAAGATGAACCCAATTTGCTGTTTCTTGAAAGAACATGTATTTTTTCCCCTTCAACTATAAAAAATTATCCTTTTACCAGTATGCAGGTACTACCTCTTGCTTTTAATTTTCTAAATATAAATGAGGGAAGGTAGATGGCAAAACAGATTCATTTTCCTGAATTCCAATCTGGGATCCAGAAGAGTTTGCCAAAACTAAAAAATGAATCAACAAATTTAAGTAACTTTAGTGATCCTGAAATTTTTTGATTGTTCTTTTTTTCCTCTAGTAGCAGCTTAAATTTATGCAACAGTCTAAAGGAACCAAAATAAAACAAGAGAAAGACTTGTGAATGGAAGGGACAGGGTTAAGAGACAGTATTCATAGAAAAAAGCAGAGGGTTACTAGGCAGAGGGGAAAAAGAAAATATCCAATTTCATTGCCATTTCTTGGAAGACAATATAAAAATGTAATCAGCCAGAGATTAGCAGAACCTCTTATCTTTTCATAGCCACTGCAATAGCTAAGGGGCAAGGAGCAGAGAGTTGGCAAGAACATCAGCCAAAAGGTTGTCTGGAGGGTGGATGTGTATATGCTTTCACTTTGATAAGGATCTCTTCCCTAATCAATGTTGTTATGCTCCAGCAGGTCCAGTCTTCCCCCTGCCTGGCAAAGGGACTGGCATGAAAATCTCTGGAAACTCCCACTCACTCATAGCACCAGACAACTTTGCCTTGGAGTCTGATTCCATTTCAGGGCATCTGGTGCTGAGTTGATTTGGGAGAATGGCAGGAGTGGGGAGGCAAGTGGATCATAATTCATTCTGAACCAGTTTATAGTTTAAAAGACCCTAGGAGAATAGATTGTCTTTAATTCTATCCCACTGGTTCTCTTTTCTTCCTTCACACAACTGCTGCATGGCCCCAGAACCAGCTGACATTCACAGATTCCCAAGAGTCCACTCAGCAGCACTACCATCTTGGTCTACAGTTCTGTACTGATACCAGAATCTGAGAGCACTAAAGAAGAACAGGTCCTTTTAGGGGTTAACTGACTCATACCCCAGTGACACATACAGATCAATTCTATTTCATCTTGGAAGTAGAATTTAGACCGAAACATTAAGATTTATCCTATCACTTTTTATGTCTCATAAAACCAAAACTCTGGACTACTCCCACTATCTGCCTCTGCTACGCCTACCTACCTGCTGCTAAACAGAGCTAAAGAGACTCACAGTGGAAATGAATGATCCCCTCCAAATCCATGTTATTTTATCATACCTGGGCCCTTACTGAAACAAAACAATCCCTTAACTCTTCCTTGATTGATTCTCTATTCCACTCCCCACAAAAACTGTGCCAAAACATCTATCCTTAAGCTTATTGTGCCTTTCTTCTTTCATCCTCTTAACTGAAGACCTTTTTTCCCCCTTTTTTCCTTGAGAAAATAGAGGATTTTGTTGTGAACTCCCAATTTTTCCTCCAATATCAGTCCACTTTCAAAGTCAAAAATTTTTGAAATGCCACAAAAACATAAGCCCCATATCAAGTTATTTTACAAAGTAAATTACACATAAATACATACATATATAAAATATATAATATGTATATATAATATATAAACTCACGTGTAGCTTCTGAACATCCTTATTTCTATAGATAATACATTCTCTTTCCAAAGACCCAGGATTCAACTTTATAGTTATCATCAAATCCTCTTATTTTATTCCACATGTCAAAGTGGTTACCAGATATCTTTTTTATGTCCACAAGTTTATATATAAATATATATATATATAAACTGTAATTCACACAGCCATCATCCTGGCTTAAGTCCTCATCACCTCTTACTTGTACAATTTCTACAGTTTCTTGACTGATCTCTTCACCTCATCTTCCCTATCCTTGAGATAGCTGCCAAAGTGATTTTCTTAAAGCAAAGCTTGGACCATGTCACTGAATCACTCAGTAAACTCCAATGACTTCCTATTCCTTCTAAGATAAATATAAACTACTTTTTTCTGGCATTTTAAAATCATTTCATAATATGATCCTATTTTACTTGTCCAGTTTCATACATTACTCCTTTTCCTGCATCCTTCAGTAAGCTAAACTGACCTTCTTGCTATTCCTCACACATAGCATTGTGTTTGATGCCATTTCTTGGAAAACAGTGTAAAAATGTAATCAGCCAGAAATTGGAAGAACCTTTTGTCTTTTCATAACCACTGGCTCCATATATTTGAGCTGATTGATGGTCCTCCATGGCTATAATACACTCCCTTCTCTCCACCTCTTCAAATTCCTAGTTTCCAAGAGAATTTTGATGAAGCATATTCTTCTACACTGAAGATCTTCCTGATACACCCCATCTCCTAGTGCTTTCCCTGATAAAATTATCTTGGATGATGATGATGATGATGATAATGCATATTTACATATTCTGTGCAAAAGGAGTTTGGGAACTGACTAACATTCTGAGATGTGTACCTTATAGAGACAAGCACTGAATAAAGCTGGGGATTGTAAACCTCAAAATTTCTTAGACTTATAAATGTTGGAAATTTCACCATTGGGAAATTTCATAGTTGAAAAATTTCCTATTGATAGTGGGTCTTGGCTATTGGAATGTGAACCCCATTGGCATAAGAGTTTCCCCCTCCTCCCTTCTTAAGATTACTTTAGGACAGAAACCTTTTGCTGAACAATGGAAAAGACTTTGACCTATGCTTAAGCATAGAACAGGAATTTCTTTGAGTCATGATTGATTTTGGAATTGATACAATGGAGATACTTGGAATCAATCTCCACCCTACTCAGTCCTAACAGGATTGAGGAAGGACTGCAGCATAGATCTAAATTTAATTATTCCAATCTCTACCCTACTCAGGTTAACAGGATTTAGGAAGGGCTGTAGCAAAGGATCAAAGATTTAATTATTTGAAAATATGACCTTCAACAGACATGTGCAAAGCCAGAGACCTCTGGGTGGTCCTGGGTTAAGCTAGAGCCTCCATTGGCACAGGGAAATTGATGGACAGGTGATTGGTAGATGTGAGAACTGAGGGGAGGGAACTTGAATGGTTTCCTTAAGGATAGGGGGGTCTGAAGATGGGGGGGGGGGTTAGGAGTTTGTCGGAGTGGTTGCGGTGTGCTCTAAGAAGCTTGCTCTGAAGGAAGCTAAAGGTGGGGGCTCTGAGACTGTTTCTCCATTTTGGTCACGTGAGTAATAGGGACTGATCTCCTTTCTTTGCCCCAGCTACCTAAGGGCTTGGGCCTTTTGGCCTAGCCTAAACAGAAGGGGTATTTAAGTCCTATTCCCTTCTCTCCCCTTTCTCTCTACCTCTATCTCTCTATCTCTAATTCCTTTCTTCCTCCTGTTTGTAATTAAAACTCCATAAAAGGTTGACGGCTGACTTGAGTTTTCATTTAGGAATTACATAGCTGAATTCCTTGGCGACCTTAAATTAATATATATCAGTCTTTTAAAAGTTATTTCCTTGTCACAGGATTCTAATAGGAGGTGAGAAAGAAAGTGTAATAGAGGTTTCAAACCCAATAACTGGAGTTACAGTCTGGGAAATTGCTGGAGCCTCAGTCACAAAAGGGGAGGGGCCCCAGGAGAGATTCTGAAATCTTAAGAGAGCAGGAGATTCTGTGGAGAGGCAGTTAGTTAGCTCTCTCGATTCTGAGATAGCCTGCAGAAAAGGTCTGGTCAAGACTTGCTCCTGAGAAAAGACGTAAATCTTTCTCCTGGTGACTGGACATCTTTCCCCCTAGGCCACCAATTCCTAACTGAAGTGGCCAGCTAGAGAAGACATAAAGCAATTGATAAGCTCACCTCACAGTTCCTGGTGCCCTGGATCAGAACTGTGTCCAGTGGAGTCAAGATCAAGGCTATCCAAGCCTGAATTTCTCAGGGGCCCAAGGCTGCCAAGGCCTGGGTTCCCCAACTTGAGGAGGGAGGAAGGGATAGCTAGAATAGGGACATTATTTTTAACCCTTTACTCACAAACCCCTCCTGCAGCCATTTCCTTGTTTTATCCCCAATTGATCAGTTAGAATAAAAGTTGTTGTCTTTCCCAACTGATTATAATGTGAGTGGGGAAATAGTTACAGCTTGAGGGGGAGAGTAACTTCTCTCTCTCTGAGGAGGGAAGCTCTCTATATATCACAGTATTAGAGAGAAGTCAAGAGGCAGTTCAGGTGAGCAGCCATAGCTGAGGGGAGGCTGAAGAGGGGAACTACAGACTCACTTCCCCTCTTCTCTCCCTTGGCCAAGTTAAACAGCAGCTGTCTCTCCTAGACCCTACCTTGAGAGGAGAGGTCTCCATTCTTTCTCTTTTTACCACCAGACTAACTTTCTCTATTACAAAAGGCCCATCAGGCCTGGGCAACAACCCAAAGCCAGAGAGAGAAAACAGTGTCATATATAAAGAATAACATGCCGTGAGATCATCTTGAAGCATAGACTATATGATTGGTGAGGATGTTGTGTAAGTCTGGAAATATAAGTCAGAGCCAGGGCTTTAAATGTCACATGAAGATGTTTATATTATATCTTGGCTGTTAGAAAGAACCACTGAAGCTTCCTGAGTAGAAGACCATACCTGTGCTTTAAGTCAGTTGTGTATAGATTAAGTTAGAAAGGAAAAGATCCTGAGGCAGGATAATCCGTTATAAACCTATTGCAGAAGGTAGAGTAAAGATGGCAGAATAGTAGAGAGAAATAAAATGAAAGCTTCCTGCTCAAAATGCACCAAATAGATATAGAAAATTCAGAGTCCACATTCTATTAATGAGCAAAAACAAACTATCAACTATAAAACTATAAAATGGGGTAAATAAATTCAACAGAATATTTTAGGCAGTCTCATATTGAGGATTTGACTCCAAGTGTTTGGTGATCCTTATTCTCTTTCTATGTCACTTAAAGCTTCCAAACTTCTGACAAAGGACAGAATTTCTCTTAACATCTTCAAACTCTCTCTTTTGTGGTTGTTGTGACACTGATGCCTTTCTCCCATTTTTTAGGGAACCCTTCATTATCCCTCATTACCTAGAGATAAGAAGTTGGGTCTAAAACTCTGGTGATTTTTTTTTTCTTAAAGGGTCAACCTATTTGGTAACAAAAACACAAATATTGGATCATCTAAGCTTATCAAGACATTCATCCACAAATCATTAAAAGATTCTCTTGTGGAAAAGAGATTAAGCTTTTCTGAGAACTATAAGCAAAGAGCAGAAACTATAAAGAAGTAGGATGGAAAAAAGGAAAAAAGGTGGGGGGTGGAGTGGGGTGTAACTTCCTAGACAAAAGTATCCAAAAGCAGAATGGCCTTTTTTTAGATGTGGATATCTCCTAAACTCTTACAGTCTCTTTCAGCGAAAAACCTAGATGACAAATTTGTTGGGTTTATCATAGGACCGATTCTTAGTAAGATAGAGGTTAAAGATAATAACATGACGATCCTTTAAAACCCTGAGATTCTGTGATAATCTAACATTTTGGAGACAAAGACTTAAAGTGTATCTTATGGAATTTATCTGTCAATCTTTGGACTTGGGTGGTTTTTAATGCCATTTTCTCCATTATTATCAGTGTCAGCAATTTTAACAATTATAATGTAATGCTCCAATGTATATTTTATAAACATGTAAAATAGTCTCAGAATTTAAGCTGAAAATATCTAATGTGTTATTAGTTTTGAGGGATTTACGTATAAATTAAAACCAAAATACAATGAAAATGAGATGCTTAAACATGTCTTTATAGGACTATTACTTCTACAAATATATAGCAAATGTTTATTGTTATAAAGTCAAAGTTATCTGAGGCAGAGTTGAATTGGTTCCTTGGCTAAGTTCTTCTGATAAATTCCAGCAAAAACTACAATGGCATACAGGAAATATGATTCCTCTGGATTCTCTCTGCTAGACATAAGTTCTTTCTTTCCGTATTTGTCCTGTACTTTTCCTGATCAGTTTCTACTAATACCAGTCAAATGTGTTACACAAGGACAAACTAGGAAGAATGCCAAAATAAAGAATAAAGATTTTCAAAGTAATCTAATAGGTAGGGGGAAGGGAAAAGAAAAAAGGGAGAAAAAAAACAAGAACTAGCTGCAGTGTTCCTGGTTGGCAATTGGGGAGTCAGGTTTGGGAAAGGGGAGTAAACTTGGCAACATATTGGTAACTGTGAGACAGAGAGTGGGTGTAGACTAACCTTTTTCTTCACTCAATGGGGTGCCCATAGAGCTGTCATGTGCTGGAATCCTATGCTGCTAAATGAAATGAACAGCCCACCCATAAAGGAGTCTGCTAACGCATCATTATATCTTATGTGCATAAGAATATTCTCTTACATGGCAATTTCACACATATTTGACCTCTCAACTGAATTATCTCTAATTCATTCTTTACAAAAGAAAAGCACTCAGAACCCAGCTATCACAATGGAACCCTCCTCCAATATCTGGTAATTTTCATTAGTTATCCTCTAAAGATCTATATATTATCAAAGAAGGTAGCTAGATATCCTCATTCATGATAATTAATAGGCAAGGGGGAAATGATCTTTAATTTGTAAATATTCAATCCCTTTAAGAGTGGATAAACTTATTTAAATTGGTACTGAGTTTTTGTGGAACAAAGAACTAGAAACAAAAATTGTCCATTTATTGGGGAATAACTAAAAAGTGGTATATCATTGGATCATAGGTTTTGAACTAGAAGTTAGTGAATTCACACCCTACTTAGGGTGTGAACAAATGAGAGTGGGGCACCTAGATAGCTCAGTAGATTGAGAGCCAGAGCCAGAGACAGGAGGTCCTAGGTTGAAATCTGGTCTCAGACACTTCCTAGCTGTGGGACCCTGGGCAAGTCACTTAACCCCCATTGCCTAGCCCTTACCACTCTTCTGCCTTGGAACCAATACACAGTATTGTTTCTAAGATTGAAGGTAAGAGTTAAAAAAAAATAAACAAAAAACAAATGAGAGAAGTTGAGGAAAAATTAGAATCCACCTAATCCAAGTTTGTATTGATTCAATCAAAATGTAGACAAAGGAAAGTTAATCCTGTCTTCACAATCTAGTGAGGTACTTAAATTAGTGTTAATTCAGAATAGAAAACAGAGTAAAGAATTCTCTTTCCCATCAGCCACCACACAGAGCCCAGTGCTAAATACCACACAGAGTCAAAACTTGGGGACTCTGGGGACAGTGTCTCTGAGAGAACCACAGAGCTAGATGATTCTCCAAAGAACAATAGAATATAAGGATCTTATATAACTTTGGGGGAACTAAAGACAGGGAAGTATGAGTAATTGGCTTTACAATGGCTACAAGGAAATGAGAAGTCCAAGATAGGATTATCAGGGAGAGGCTGATACTTTACAATGGATACTAAAGAAAGAGTCCAGCCAAGGACTGGGCTAGCTGGGAGAGGACTTTGATACAATGGGAGAGACTACTAAGACAAAAGGGTACTTAACATTTGATTAGGTCTACTAGTCCTACCTGAACTGGGATCATTAAATAATAGAAGTTCATTATTTAGCCAGAGGCAGGTCAGTCTGGGACTTTCCTCAAAGCAAGTTTCAAAGGATAGGAGTATATTTGGGCTTCCTGAAACCCAGTTGACACTCAACCACTTTTGTTAAAGTTCACTCAGAAGCACTATTCTTAAACATTTGTGTGGGTATTTGGTGAGTTAAGCTTTTGACCTATTCTGCTATCTTCCCAAAAAGGGGTCAGTCAACCCTTCCCTGATGTTTTAAAGAGAACTACAGGGCACAGATAGATAGCTCAATGTTTTGAAAGATAGGCTTAGAGACAGGAGGTCTTGGGTTCAAATTTGACCTCAGACACTTCCTAGCAGTGTGACCCTGGGCATGTCACTTAACTCCCATTGCCTAGCCTTTACCCTTCTTCTGCCTTGGAATACACAGTATTGATTCTAACACAGAAGGTAAGTTTTTAAAAAAATAAAAATAAAGAAAACTACTTTGTACAAAATACTTAATCAACTAGATTTAGAAACTACCTATGAAACCAAATTGTTTTTTTATTTTTAAGGAATAGAAAAATCCATTCTCTTCCTTTAAACTAGAGTTTTATGAGGAGTTTTCACAGCTAACACAAATTACTCCTGGAACAATCAACAGATAAAGTACCCTCACCCTCAGGTAGCAAAGGATAGAATCTGGATCTGAATGCTATCGTGTGAAATAACTACAAAAATGTAAAACCTTATCCATTCATGCACATTAAGTCAGACTGACAAGAAGTTATTGATTAAAGGACTGTGTGGGCACCTGGAGTCCTGACTTCCTGAAAGGGCTAGGAAGAGGTCCCCAAGGGTCAGGTGATATGTCTGAGGTCAGGACTCATGACCCAAATGCTCCAATCACAGAGCCTCAGTAGGAGTGATGTCATTGACCTTATAAAGAAAAGGAGCTGGGCAGTATCAGGTTTCTCTTGAGGGCTTAGAATTCTTCCTAACAAGAGTACTAGTACTGAACACTCCTTCCTGAACCTTGGCTGGGTACTGGATTTTTTGTTTGTTTGTTTGTTTGTTTGTTTGTTTTTACAATTAGGGTGACCTAGTGGTTTTTCTTTCTCTCTTTCACTTTTACTAATAAATAAATATATTTTAACATACAGTCTTAAAGACTAATTTTAATCATTACACTTTTTTGGGGGCGGGGGAGAAGGAGCAGACAGAAATTTCTTTATAATAAGAGACTGTGTCCATATAAACTATTCCTATGCTTTCCCAAAACCCTTAACTTGAGACATCTTCTCTACTTAAAGGCAAATTTCTGCCCTAAGGTGTATACTTGATTCTCACATCTTCTTTAACTCTGTATTTTAGGAATCTGGCAACACTCAAATAGAACTAGGCTACATTCTTTAGAGTTGGGAATTTCAACAAAACTATTTCAGAACTAAATGCTGTTAAAAGTCAAAATAACCCTTTGAGCATAAACACATACATATGCCCAGCACAAATCCGGTATTTAACAGGCTTTCATTTTGGTTGGCTACATTTCAATGCTGAGGTGTGTGAGTGCTAGAGCAGCCATGATTGGCAGAAGATGTTATTGCCCTCCAGGTAGACTGTTTTTGCATAATGACACTAAAAATTATGCCATTCTCCCTCTCCTAGTTTGTCTGTTATTTTTTTTTTAGCGTAATATTTCCCAACCAGGGCATTTACTTTTTCCATAAAAAGGCATTAGCAAGAATGTAGCTTAAAATATGAATTCTCCATTATAATGGCTTGACAGAAAACACCCCTGAAGTGAAGTGTGTCAAACCTGGTCCTTCTTTTAGCAGATTTTGTTTCTGCCTTTTGAAAAAAAGTAAAAACCACTATGGAATTCACCTCTGTTAGTATATTATCTATATGATAGATATAGTAGAACAATAACAAATGCATATTAGTCCTTAAATGCATACTGAATTTCACATAGGCCATACTCTGTTCCCCCTCCATCTCTTTCTTTTTAAAAATGAAAATGGAAGATAGCATAGATATCTATTAAGAGACTACAGACAAAGATTTAAGGTTATTCAGAGATTATATTATCGTCACATACTTCAGGATGTTTCCGGTATACATTTAGGGTTATTGTGGTGGAGATACTTCTAGCAAGTACTAACAAAAGGATACACATTTAATCACATTTTCTTCACATCAAGATGATGCCAATACTTATGACTGTGGATTAATCAGTACTGATTACTAATTCCTAGCACTGATCAAGTGATTCTGAAATATTTCTATACAAATTAGTAGCAGTAATATGTGAAAAAGATGATACCAATTTCAAGGTAAGTCTCTTTTACTTAATATGTTATCATCTATATCTAGAAATAATATCTTTTACTTTACAATCCTATTGATCTTTAAATTCTCATAAACAATAAGACACCATTAAGACATTTAAAAAATAAATCATTGGCCCAATTTAAGTCATGTGCAACT
The DNA here is from genome assembly GCF_027887165.1 of Monodelphis domestica. Lineage (NCBI taxonomy): Eukaryota > Metazoa > Chordata > Mammalia > Didelphimorphia > Didelphidae > Monodelphis > Monodelphis domestica. The sequence goes on from NC_077229.1 coordinate 372,159,999, forward strand.
CTGGTGGAACATATCTATTTTGAAACGTGAATTTCACTACATCCAGTTGCTCTTCCTGAATATAGCCTGCAAATGATGTTTTCATAATGATCCTATCAATAGACATTTCAAAGACCTCTATTATTGCTTATGATGGGTACATCAGAGACCATCAGCTCTAAACCACTGATTTAGAACTAGCATATAGGCCATCTATTCCAACTCCTTCAACCTCAAAAATGAATAAACTGTGTTCATAGAGCTTAATGGGCTTGCCATTGTGACCATAAGGTCACAAAATAATAATATTAATAATAGCAACAATAGCTAACATTTATGGAGGACATTTACATGTATCAGATACCACAAAACTAATTACTTTAAAATTTTATCTCATTTAATGTTCAAAGAGATCAAAGGAAAAGGACTTCTATATGCAAATATATATATATACACATGTAAGCTCTTTTTTCTGGTAACAAAGAATTGGAAATTGAGGGGATTCTCAGTGAGGAATAGGTGGAGAAGTTTTTTAATATGATTGTTAAAACATACTGATATGACATACCAAATTATGGAGGGGGAAATTGATTTGGAAGCCAACGTAAAGTGAAATAAGTACAACCATGAAAATATTGTACACAGTAATATCAATATTGTAATGATGATCAACTTTGAAAGACTGGCTACTAAGATAATTCCAAAGGACTTATGATGAAAAATGTTATCTACCTCCAGAGGCAGAAATGATAGTCTGTAGAAGAAAGCATAATTTTTTCACCTTTTATTTTAATTTTTCTTGCCTTATTTTGTTTCATCATAGCTAATATAGAGATATGTTTTATTGCTTGCTTTCTCGATGGGTAAAGAAAGGGCTGGAAGATGGGAGAGAATATGGCTCTCAAAATTAAGGGGAAAATTGCTTGAAATGCATAAGGAAACCAATAAAAACTGAATAAATAAGCAAATTGGTAAACAGACAAATAAATAAATGAATGAATCAAAGAAGGAAGAGTTTGGGAAGCAGTAACCTGATGGCTGACTACTCCTTGAAGCCCTTTGTTTTAGCAGCAGCCCTGTCTGAGTCCTGGTCATAATTCATTTAACCTGGAGCTAATACCAAGGACAACAGCCACTACTTTCCCTCGTTTTCTTCTTATTGTTGTTATTATATTTGAACTAAAGGTCCTATCAGGTCATAGCTTAGGGACAGCCTGAGAATAATTTATATGTAGAGTCTGCGCCCAAAACTGTAGGCATCCTCTTGCAGGGTGGGGCTGAAGGGCAACATAGCCTACCGGTACAGCATGGCAAGAGGGTGATTCTGTTGCCCTTAAAGATGAAAAAGGGGATAAAATGAAGCTGGACAACTTCGTAGCTTCCACTCATCCTCCTGCCAGTCCTGTAATCGCTAGCAAATTTCATTAATATTTCTTCTTAATCTTCATTTATGGTTTGAGGTAAGTATAGAGGTTTGGGAGTAGTTGTCTTGAATTAAGAACCTCAGAAGAGAATCAGAGCAGAAAGAAAAGGGGGTAGGAAGGAAGAGGGCGTAAAAAAGATTAAAAGGAATATTAGACATAGGAAAAGAAATTTAAAGGAGGGTGAAGAAGAGGAAAGAGGAGGAAAAGGAAGGAGGAAAGGGGTAACAGAGGAGGGAAGTGGAGAATAGGAGGGTTGGGAGAGAAGCAAATGAGCAGGGTGGGGACAGAAAGCATTTGCTGCTTTTTTTCAGGCAAGTGCTTCTTCTGGGGACTGTGGCAGAACATATCCTTCTCCACTCCCCCTTGAGAGAGGGTCAAAGGCATATCTACCCAATAGACCCTAGTCTGACTTTGGTTACAAAACTGGAACGTAGCCCAGGATTGGTCTGAGTCAGACAAATGAGGTTTGAGGAATCCAAGGGTCCTCTATTCATCCCCTTCATGGTAAGGTTGGACAAGACCTAGTCTAGGGGTTTATACAGGGGCTATGCAATGATGCAGAAAAGGGAAGGAACCAACAGGGAGGAGCTGGGGCAGACAGCTCAGGTTGCTTCCTTTTCAGGATCAATCAGGTTGGTCTGTGAAGAATGGGAACATAAGCAGACAATGAGCAGTGGTTTTCCCTTTCATGTTTACCACTGCAACCAGTGTAGTGCACCCATTGGATAACACCTTGATTTCTGTAGTTCAGCTGGACTTCAAACACCTTTAAGTATCACATCTTCAGGTGCAAACAATATTTCAAAGTTCATGGAAAAGGAAGGCCAAGCCCATTTCTTCTTGCCATTGGTTGGTAACAGCTGGGATTCCTTCATTCCTGCCATGTGCTTGATCTTCCATGTGACTATTCTCACTGACTTTGTCCTTGGCTTTTCCCTTCCTGCAGATCACTGGAGACCCACTTGTGTTCAGCCATGTTGGGATCTGGACCTCAATTCTCCTAGCCGGAAGTTTGACTTAGTAACCCTCCAGATTGCTCTGTGGGGATCTCTCCCAAAATGGAACCATTCATGATGGTTCAGGACCTCATAAGCTCACAATATGTCTGGAGGAATGAAATTGTTGCTCCATTCCAAGTCAAACCTGGTGAGCCATACAAACTGGTGGACATGAATGGTGATGGACTGTTTCCCACTGTAAAGATAATTTTAGGATTGTGACTTAAAGATCTAGAGTTAATTGGTCGCTGGGGAAAATCCCAAATAAAATAATTTTAAAAATTAAGACCTAAAAATAGACTAAGCTTAAAGTTCTAGCTTCACTATGAGTTGAGAACTAAGTACCTTCACTGTTCAATCAGGAGATTACAACTTTATCTTCCCCTAAAGTACATCCAAGTAGGGTGGAGTAATTTTAAAGTTCACACCACTCTTGCCTATGTCATCAGCAGTGCTCTTGACCTCCTTCTCAAACACAATCTGATCTTCCATCCCAAACTTGCACCCTGGCAAACCACTCACTCACTCAGAGAGCTCTTTATCACAACTCGGGCAGACACACAGGCACTCAGCATGTGCCCTTGAAGAGATTGAGGAGGTTGACCCTCTCATGCACATACAATAAGAGCTCATTTGGATGATATTTGATGCCCTATATGACGCCAACCAATTTTCCCTGTGAGCTGGCTGGTGATCTGAAACTTCTCCTCTGTCTGCCTCTTAATGTGATGAATGTTTTCAGAACTCCCATCTCCAAGTTCAGTGTGAAGACAGAAGGCATCTTATAGCATTCCACCTGATGTCATCTCAGTAGACCAGGGAGATGAGTGTCCTCCTTTTTTGTGGAAGATGAAGAGCCCTCCAATCATGGTGGTGGTTCAGTCTCCTCTGCCCTTGGCTTGGAGAACAGACCAGTAGGCTCAGGCTCTGCCACTCCTATGGAAAGGGGGAGAGACTAAGAAAGGGGAGAGACAGGGACAGAAACAGAGACTGAAAGAGAGGGAGGCAGAGAAAGAAATATCTCTCACTATATGGAGAGATGTGGATCCATATAAATAGAGATATATAGCTACAGAGAAGGAAGCAGCCATTTCCTTCTGTCCTTCTTAGTCCCTTTTCATATTTTCTCTTGGACCTGGGAAATGTTTATTGAAATTAATTTAAAAAAACAATTTTTAACATTCTCTTTTAAAATTTTAAGTTCTCTATTCTCTCCTTCCTTCATAACCATTCCTCACCCCTCCCTGAGACAGAAAGCAAGAGAAATAAATATAATGCATTTTGTGCCCTCATTCACACTGTCAATTCTTCCTCTGAAAGCAGACAGCATTTGCCAACACGAGTCTCTGGAATTGTTTTGGATCACTATATTGCTGAGAATAATTAAGTCGTTAACAATTTATCAAAAAATATTGCTGTTTACTATATGCAATGTTTTGCTGGTTCTGTTTATTTCACTTTGTATCAATTTATTTCAGTCTTTCCAACTTTTCCTGAAATAATCCTGCTCAATATTTCTTAAAGCACACTAGGATTCCATTATAATAATCCTATTTTACAACGTATTTAGCCATTCCCCAATTGATAGACACCCTGTCAATTTCCAATTCTTTGCTACCACAAAAAGAGCTGCAATACATATTTTGTACAAATAAGAGCATTACCCTTTTTTATGTCTTTGGGATATAGATCTTGTTGAAGTATCAATGGATCAAAGAATATGCACAGTTTTAAAGCCTTTTGGGCAGTTGAAAATTGTTTTCCAGAATGCTGAATCAGATCACAGATCCACCAACAAAACATTAGTGTCCCAGTTTTTCAACATCCTCTCCAACACTTATCATTTACCTTTTCTCTCAAATTGGTCAATCTGATAGGTGTGAGGTAGTACCTCAGAGTTGTTTTAATTTGCATTTCTCTAATGGAGAATGATTTGGGGAATTTTTTTTCATGTGACTATAGACAGCTTTGATTTTTGCATTTGAAAACTGCCCCTTCATATCCTTTTATCAATTTGAGTTAGAAAAATGGGACCTTTATTAGAGATACTCACTGTTTAAAAAAAACACACACAAAAAAGCTGTTTTCTCCTCTACTAATCTTGTTTGCTTTGGTTTTGTCTGTAAATAACCTTTTTAATTTAATAGAATTAAAATTATCCATTTTGCATCAGATAATATTACCTATCTCTTGTTTGATCATAAATTCTTCCCTTATCCATTTGTTTATATCTGACTTTATTCGTATGAAAAGTATTTTGTAATTGAGTTCACAAAGTTCCTACATTTGTCTTGGCAGGTAAACTGCCAAGTATTTTCCATTATCTAACATTAATTTAAATAGAATTCCTTTTTCTATCTCTTACTACTAGGCTTTGTTAGTAACATATAGAAATGCCGATGTTTTTTTAGGTGGGGTTATTTTATATACTGCAATTTTTTGTTACTGTTCTTAATTATTTCAACTAATTTTTAAACGGATTCTCTAGAATTAAGTATACAATAATATCATTTGCAATAAGGGATGCCTTCTTTCTTCATTGCCTATTTTTAATTCCTTCCATTTCTTTTTGTTTCTTTTATTACAATAGCTAGCTCTTCTAATACAATATTTTAAAAAGTGATTATAATGGGCATCCTTGTTTCATTCCTGATCTTATTAGAAAGGCTTTCAGTTTGTCTGCAATACAGATAAAGTTTGCTGGTGGTTTTAGATAGATACTATTTATTGTTTTATTCCCATTTGTTTTTAGTAAGAATGGTATTAGTTGAATGCTTTTCCTGCATTTATTGAGATAATCATGTGACTTCTATTGGTTTTGTTATTGATATGGTCAATTATGCTGATAGTTTTCCCAATATTGAATCATCCAGGCACTATTGCTATAAATCCCACCTAGTCATCGTAAATGATTCTTGTGATATATCACTGTAATCATCTCTAGTTTTTTCTTTAAATTTTTGGCATCTATATTCATTTGAGAAATTGGTTTATAATTTTCTTTCTCTGTTTTTGCTCTTTCTCGTTTAGTTTGAACATCATATTTGTTTCATAAAAGGAATTTTCTAGGACTCCTTTTATGATTTATATAGTATTGGGATTAATTGTTCTTTAAATGTTTGACAATTCACATGTGAATTGATCTGGACCTGAGATTTTTTTCTTGGAATGTTTATTGATGGCTTGAAATTTCTTTTTCTAAGAAGTATTCTATTTCCTCTTCTTCTAGACTGTGCTGTTTCTATTTTTATATCCATTCATCCATTTCATTCAGATTATCAAATTTATTGGCATATAATTGAGTAAAATAATTACTAATAATAGTTTCAATTTACTCTTCATTGTTGGTGGTCACCTTTTTCATTTTTAATACTTGTAATTTGTTTTTCTTCTTATCTTTTTTATTTCAATTAACCAATTATTTAGCTAATTTTTGGTTGTTTTTTATGAAACCAACTTTTACTTTTATTTATTAGTTCAATAGTTTTCTTACTTTCAGTATTATTATTCTCACCTTTGATTTTCAAAATTTCCAATATTGGTGTTTAATTAGGGATTTTTATTTCTTTTTCTAACATTTTTTAAATTACAAGCCTGATTCTTGGTCTGTTCTTACCCTACTTCATTACTGTTTGTTATCACTGAAGTGGTGAATAGTAGGTGTTGATAAAAATGTTTTGATACCAAGGATAAATAAGATAGATCTTATTCCTATTGTTTTTGTAAATGATACATAACTTTATTGACACATTCAAAATGGATTCTAATGAAAGAAAAGTTGTTTTAGGGGTTGTTTTTAGTTGCTTAAATTTGAAAATCTCATTTGAGTAATTGTCATCTTTCATCACATTCTATTAGTTAGTCATGGAGAAGATCTGTAGAGATCCAAGAATGCCATCCTCATTTGGAAAGTGAAGATTGAAGAAAGGATAAAGAGGCTCCTGAAAAACGGCATTTGAATAACTCTAGATTAGTCTTTGGTCTGTAGCATTGTAAATTGCTACATGCCCTCTTTCATAATCAAGGAAAATGCCCATCATATGAATACACTGCTTTATCTGAGTATAATATGATGGACTGAGATAAAAATAATTTCCCACTTTGAAGCTTATTACAGAATAAACATCCCCAGATAACCTAAAGACATTGCCCTTCCTTCTGATTGATTCTTTACAGCTGCCCACTTCCTACTCTGTTTTACCCCCCATGTCTACTTCCCAGTAGTGTTTCCCTGAGGTGAAGCTCTGGGTAGCCAAGACAGAAAAATCAAAGTTAGATCTTTTTGGGTTGTCAGGCACATCCTCTGGGATATAAGCATATGTGACACTCTTCAAATCATCAGACAGAATTAGATATAGACTGGCAGTTTCTGGATCCTGGGTTATATCTCCTATAGAAAAAAAGAAAAGAGATCAACCACCTTGGGTTCCAGAGGCTAGAGGTTAAGAACAAAGAAAAAATTTCCTTAACCTGAGAGAACTTCACAGTATGAGACTCTAGGTATACCCACTGGAATTTTACAGTAACTCTTTAGATTTCTGTCCTACTTCAGTCACTCACTTAGTCTTAGTGACTTGGTTTTTTAGGACCTCAATTTTATTAATAATAAGAATGATGGGGCTGAACTGAATGGTCTTAGAGATTCTGCCAGTATTAGCTTTATGTTAGACCCTATGTTTTAAAGCTTTCACTGAAGATTTAGCAACACTGGCCCCACCATGAATTATGGTCAACCAGTAATCCATTATGGAAAGATATAGAGAAATAGCCACAGAAATAGTATATATTTGAAAAAAAAAAAGAAAAGCTCTACCACTGGCATGACACTTTTTTCAGTACATATTTTAAAAATCAGGCATGCTAAATATTCAATCTTTGGAAAAATCTGTTTTTTTATTGATATCTGCTTTTGATTTACTCTTTTCTTCCAAAGAATGATGTCCTCAGAGTTTGTAATCTCTCAGAGGCAACTTGAGACATACATAGTTCCATAATAAATAGTGCCAAAACAGAGCATGTTGCAAATAATATGAAAACTCCTGGGAATTCTGAAGGGTCAATTGAAGTCTCAATTGTTGACTTATGTCAGTATTTCTGTCATGCCAGGGATAATGCACTTGGTTCATTTGAGTGAAGCAATCATTGGGTCTTGAAGGAGTCCTTGTTTCTACAAATAGGACACAAAAAGTTACACAGTTTGTACAGAGATCTAAAGGAGGTATTTTGATCAAAAATCTAGTAGGCTCTTGTTCTTTGGATCCCAATTGCTACCTTTATCCAGGCCAACTCTTTTACGAACTGTGTTGACTGACATATTGTCATAAAATGGAAACTTAACTATCCAATGTACCCTTTGCATTCTAGAGGAAGGAAAAAAATTATAATTATTCATCTACTCTTTTTTTGTAAGTTCCCATGACATTGTCATTTTCAGAGAGCACATAATATTCCCCGCAGTCCTTTCTCTCCCTGTCAACTATTTTCTAGGGAAAGTAGAATTATTAAAATAAATAATTAAATTAATTGTAGATTTGCTAAGCACCAACCCCTGAACATTTTTTCATTGACTTCATGTCATCTGGCCCCCTTTTGAAAATGAGGGAATCATTCTATTGAATAGAGAGTCACACTTCCCCAATTCCTCTCCTCCACAGAAAATTCATCGGACAGTCCATCTAGTAATTTTTGTAGAATAAGAGAACTGCAGACAGAAAGTTGGAAAAAGATTTGGGGTCTAAGAGGCTATAACTCCTTTGCTAAAGTGGGTATGAGTAAATAATATGGGTTCTGATATTAAATAGACATTGTCACATCTTCCACAGATGAAAACGGAATGGAACTGTAAACCTTAAAATTTCTTAGACTTATGAATGTTGGAAATTTCCCCATTGGGAAATTTCATACTTGAAAAATTTCCTACTGATAGTAAGAACTCTATTGGAATGTGAAACTCCTTGGCATGGGAGGATCCTTCTCCTCCCTACATAAGACTACTTTAGGACAGAAACATTTTGCTAAACAATGGAAAGGGCTTTGACCTATGCTTAAGCATAGAACAGGAAGTTCTTTGAGTCATGATTGATTTTAGAATTGATACAATAGAGATACTTGGAATGACAGAACCAGGTCTTGGAACTTACAATCTCCACCCTACTCAGAGTAACAGGATTTAGGAAGGGCTGCAGCAAAGATCAAGATTTAATTATTTGAGAATATGACCTTCAGAACCTAGAAATTTAAACAAAGATTGAATTATTGTTAGTATGACTCTATACTTATCCAACTAGTTCAAAGTCCAAAGAATCAAAAAAGTCATCAACCCTTGCTCATCCCATACTAATTAGATGTTAATTGTATTGGTTGTTTACTGTGGGGGACTGGGGGTGACAGAATTTAGAGTTAGTAGGGACCTCAAACCTCCACTTTGAAGTTTTCCTGTAGTCAGGAAATCACCACCTTTTCAGGGAGATGAATCATTTTGGACAACATCTCTGTAGAGTGAGAGCATCACTGGGTAGATATGGGATTTGGGATCATGAAGATCTGAGCTCAAAATACTGTCTCTGACACCAAATATCTAAATGACTCCAAGCAAGCTTCTCAATTTCTCAGAAGCCCAATGTTCTCCTCTTGGAATAGGGATAATAACTCTGTTATCAAACTCAAAGGATTATTGTGATTCAAAATTCAGATAATGGATGTGGATCATTTTGGATTTTTAAAGCAGAAAATAAATTTGAATAACTATTATTGTTATTATTCAATGTAGGGGCCAATGACCTAGTTCTCTCTGTGGAACAAATCTAATCCCCCAAGGGGCTAGCTGATCCAGTACTTGAATAGATATATCATTCAGCCACACCTCCCCCAATCCAATTCCCTTGTCTTGTTCTAACCATTCTTAATTTTTTATCATAGGCATTCATCAGAATCAAATCAATGTAAGGCTTCTCAAAATTGTCTTCTGCTGCTGACACCACCATTTTCAGATTGTGGATATGTTGTCTCAGTCTGGCCTTGCTCTTTTCAAATTTTGCCAAGTTGTCTCTTACTTCCTGATCCAGACTTTGTTTTTCTTCCTTCACCAAGAATTGATGCTTCTTTTCAAAATCAAGCAGAACTAACTCTTTCATAGCATGGCCCTCTAACTGTCACCAGAGATTAGGAAAAAGGAAAGAATTGAAGAGTCAATAGCTTTCATGGTCAGGACCAAACATTTTTATTAGCTACTAATTCCTATTGCCCATCTGAGAAGAATCATGGGCTATGATTCCAGATAGAGCTTTTCTATCTGCCTTCCCCAGACTTTGCATATTCAAGCTCACAGCAAGGTATGTTGTCTCTTAAAGGTTCTTGTGATAAGGAGTAGTCATGATAGAAAGGAGAAAGAAAGCTTTCTTTTAAACACAGAATCCTCAAATGTATACCATAGATAGTTTCTCTCCAAAACTGTGCAAAGCTTATCAGAAAGCTAATTATTCATATACATATTTTAGCAGATTTTGTTAAAAGAAAGTTTTTCTATGTGTTAGTCATTAAAATATGTCTATAACAGTAACAATACATTTTCTCTCCCACATTCCAATTTGATTTCAAGTTCATCCTTTTTTATCTCTTAAAGTACTTTCTATAATCTGGACCACCTTCTGCAAGAGAAACCCAGTCTTAATTAAACATTTATTTTAAATCAATGTAGTCCCCAATGTTTTAGAAAGATCTCAAACTTTCTGAAACCATGGCACTAACCATCCCCCAATCAAGGAATGAAGGATCTCAACTCTGCCTCAGGGAGTTTCTCTCTTTCTTCAACATATAACTTAAGATCAAAATTCTTCTTCAGAGATTTTGTGCAACTCTGCCTCCCTTAAATCCAATTCTGTAATGTCACTGGTCCTGTCCAAATGGAAGGAAGAGGAAGAGAAAGAGGAAGAAGAACAACACCTTCAAATCTCAACATCACTGGTCTTTAACTTCCAAATTAACTTGTCTTTATTATCCTTTTTTCTATATTTATTTATATTCTTATAGTCTTTATGATTAAGTGAAGGGCTTCTTGGATGGAAGGATTGTTTCCATTCTTTGACCTTTTTTTCCAAGGGACTAGCAAAGTACCTGGCACATAGTAAACCCTTTATAAAAGCTTAATTAATTGAGTGTTTTTCTTCTTTTTCTATTTCCTCAGAATATAATATTATTCTTTGCTATAAGGAACCATGGCCTTCTCCTGGAGAGTGAGGACATTCAAATATGACAAGTGAAACTTCTGAACCACCTGGAGCACAACTGTTGAAATTTATATTACAACCCTATTTTCCTGGTTCATTCTTTGAGAATCTCAGCTCAACATATTGTGCTATTACACCAGATTAAAGCCAAGGCTTTCTCATAAAAAATATAAGTGCATTTCATAGATTTAATTGAAACAAATTTAATTGGTTGAATCTATGCAATGATTCTGAAACTCTCCTTAGCCATTACAAGAACCTCCTACAAATCATTTTTGGAAGTACCCACCTTGAGCATCATTTGCAGATTGAGGATCTTTTGAGATGATCTGGCCTTGCTCTTCTCAGTTGCCAAGACTTCTATTGCTTCTTTGTCCATTTCTTGCAAGCATAGCTGCCCTTCCTCCAACAAGAACTGGTGCATTTTCTCATATCCAAATATAAACACCTCTTTGAGACCCTGTCCCTGGAACTGTCACCAAGAAATTGAAATAAAAGAAGGGAAGAAAAGTCAATGAGTGTCATTGTCAGGGACAACATTTTGTCAAGGAAGATCCTCCCCTCTCCCTCCTGAGTAGCTGTTCATCAAACATTCCTCACATACCACAATTGTGCCAGGTTTTGTGTTGGTCAATAAAGGAAAAGGTTTGGGCTTCTTGGGGAGAGAACCAAAAAGAATCGGGTGAAGCCAGAAGAGAATAAAGAAGGAAGAAGTCAAGAAGCAGGCAGCTGAGAGGGAAAGAGGAAGAGACATGCAGGTTAGGTACCACATGGTCAGGTTACTTAGAGGAATAATCTGCCCTTTCCAATAAACTTTGTAAAATATATATCTGGGTAGAAATATTATTTCCAATTCTTACAACATCAAACATTTGTACTAGTGTTTACTTCCTTTTGTCAGCCTGAGCAGATAGATACATGGGCTGTGTTTAGAGACAGCTTTACTATAGGTCTTCCTCAAATTTTTCACTTGCAATCACTCTTTTCCTAAGGAATAGTTGATGATACAAAGACCAGAGGGAGTGTTTTGTATAAAAGAATAAATGATGACTCCTCAAATCTACACTAGAGATTTATTCCCCCCCAAAACTATCTAAATCCCAGTAGAAAAAAAATTTTTTTTCTTATATATATGATTATAGATTATATTTTTTGAAACTTTGGGATCCATATTGTGAGAGAAAAATACCCTACCCCCTTACTAGAGGACTAGATTTTAATGTTAGAAGTAGTATTGAGTTAATTACATGATTTAAGTAGGCCTTTTGTGATCACTTTAGTATAAGTTTTAAACTGCTTGAATATAGTTAATCATTGTTAGCATAGGCCTCAGTTTTAGCCTTAGTCTCAAGATTGCTATATCATGCACCCTCAGAAATCATGGTCTTGAATTTGTGACTGGGTCGTCATTAGCATAAAGGCTTTTTGCCTCTGTTAGAAGCCTAGTGACACCCTTTCATCTTTGTATACACCCCTTATATATCATCAGGCTTTTGCCTCCTCCTTACCCTAGTCATCTCAGTATCCATCAGCCTTGACATCATCAGGCTTAGAAAGTAGGGTTCAGGATTCCCCACCCCACCCCTTATCTATCAAGTGACTTCTACCAATGAGAAGTATTTCCTGATTACTGCAACCAATCCACATCTCTCTGTTTTTATCACTGTCCTGAATTATTTTTGTACTGGTATATAAGTTGTGATATTCTTTGGGGTATATAGGAAGGTCTCTCACAGCGACTGGGGTCTTTTGGTCTTGACCAGAAGTCTGACTTTATTGTGGGGCTGACCATCTCCCAATAAACCTATTTCTTTATAGCTTGGAGACTTTGTTCATCATTTGCATTCCTGTGGCTAGAAATTACACAACAAATAACTCATGAATAACAGTGTCAAGATCTTTCATCTTTAATATGAATTTATCCCTTTGTAGAAATTGACTTCTTCTGCCCTTTTCATTAGTTACCATTCCATACAACTCCAAGAGACAGGGTGTCTTACACATTCATCCCTAAGAAAAGCCAGCCACTTACATTGCAGAGTGCCTCTCTCACTTTCTCACAATTCAGGATATTTTTTTAATACTTCTTTCTCCTTAAAATAGTTAACATCTCCTGGAGCTTCTCCTATAATAAAAAAACAAATCTTAGTCGAATCTCTATTTTAAACCAAGAAAGTTCCCAACTGACCATGAAGAAATTTGAATATGCAGAGACATTATATCTTCTAGGATTGAAAGCAAACAAATGATCTTACCATGTACCAAGCAACAATCTTTCCCAAAAGAAGGACTTTATGGTCCTTGTGTTCTGCAGCTAAAAAGCAAGACCCACACAAGGGTTGAAGTGAGGTAAACCTCTTTTTCCCTGGGGAAAGTAGAAATCAGAAATGAGCTGTCCTGTGAAGGTCAGTCAGCTCAGAACCAAAACAACATAACAGTCAGGATCCATGAGAAAATAACTTCCTCAATACAGACAGCCTAGGATAAGCTATACAATGGAATGTCCTGTACCCCAGGCCACTGACAAATAATAGCTTCTAGATGATAAGGTTTGCTTTCTCCTTCAAGGTTATGTATCATTAATTATTTGCTTTGTATCTTGAACCCTATAAAAACTACATTAAAATTACAGTCCAGTGCAGTTTTCATTATGAAAGTTTACCCTAGCCAGCAATAAATAAATATTGGTTCCATTAATTGAACTTCTGGGTGTCCAGACTCACTTTTTGAATTGCACCACATCAGATGGAGGTCCCCAGCGAGATCTCAAGGCCCAGGACCAGTAGGTAAGTACTTCATAGAAGACTGCTGTGAAAGAGCATATGTATGTGTGTGTGCTTGAGTGGGGGAGAGATCTCTGGTCTCACGGTTTACAGCTGGGCCAGAGCCTGTGAAGGAGTCTTGAACCCTTATCCCCTTTGGGGGTATTTCTCAATCTGGACTTGGAGGATATGCAATCCCCATATCCCATAAGGGATTGGGACAGAAATCTGAGGAAGTGAGTAATGCCTTCTCCAGAGTCCACCCCTGGTTCTGGTATTTGAGATCCTAGATAAATTTTGATAAGTATTAGAACCATCTGTTCTGGTAATCTGTTCTGCTCTAGAGTATGATCTGGTTTTGCCTTAAGGTTCTGTTACCCTGAGTTCTGGTTTTGCTCTAAGAGTACTCTGAAAGTTCTGTTTTGTTTCATAGGTTTTGTTACCCAAGAGTTCTGGTTTCTCTCTCAGAGCTCCGAAGGTTCTGTACTGATATTGCTCTAAGAGATCTGTTTATCTCCAAAGTTCTATTCTGTTCTGTAAATCTGGATCCAGTAAAGGCTGGTGGTTCTCTGGACATGGCATTAAGCCCATAGACTGGTTCCAAGTTGAGACGTCTCTTGGAACTTCAGATCACTGTCAGGCTCCAGTGTATGAGTGTGAAATTAAATGTGTGTCTTGTGGATTTCTGTTGGGTCTTTGTCTTTGTGTGGTTTGCTATAATGGGTCAGTCCTCATCAGACTCTCAGACCTCATTAACATGCATTCTTAAGAACTTTCAGCTGTTTAAAAAGGCAGCAGCTGATTATGGAATTCAAGTTTCCCTTGGTATGCTCTGCACTTTATGTGAGTTGGAATCATCCACATATGGGGTTGAATGGCACCCAGAGGGGACTACAGATCTCTGTGGCCTACCCAGTCCAGAGAAAGGTGTATGGGACAACAGGCCACCTTGATCAGATCCTCTACATTGATATTTGGATTGATTTTCTTACTGACACCCCAAAGAAATTGAAAAGTTGCCTTTTGGGACCAAATTACTTTGTTAAAATGGAGGCTGCTCTGCTAGCCACCTCACTCTCCAAGGAGAAAAGAGCAAACCTCTCTCAAGGAGATAAGAGCAGAACTCCCTGAGGAGAAAAAAAGCAAGCCTCCTCCTATGCTCCAAGAAGACCCTGAAGAGCCACCCCATTATGTCAATAGGAAACCCATACCCCCAACACCCTCTCCACCTTTCCCCACACACTTTCCACCCTCTTCCTCTCCTTCTCCAGACCCTCTGTCTTCACCACCGGTGCCCCCATCAAGCCCTCTGTACCCCACCTCTCCCAACAGAGGCCCCTCCCACAACTAGACCATCTCAGACCCAGCAGGGCACCCCTTATCATCATACTGTAAAGACAGGGATTCTTCTTGTTGTATTAATAAAGGTTTCCCTCACTGGTTGAGGTGTTGTACTGGTGAGAAAAGGGGAGGACTGTGTGAGCAGGTAGAGTAGATGAGATGAAGCCTATGAGAGAGGAAATGGCAGCACCTCTCTCCCACCCTGAAGGGAGTAAGATCAGGGAGTTGAAGTAAAATCTATGAGAGAGGGAAAGGCAATTCCTCTCTCTCATTCTCAAGTGATCACTAGTAGTCTGTATCTCTTGAATCCCTTTTTGTTTTGGTGGCTGAGGGGATGAAATGTCAGTTTCCTCAGTCAGCATCTCTAGAGGAAGGTTTCTATATTTCCTTCCCCTTATTGTGAACCTTAAAAATTCTCAAACCCTACTTCATAAGGTTTGGTTAAGACCATTCCCCATTTGGGTACTTGACCAGGAATGTGGTAACTCTACTCCACCCCTACTTAAGCATACTTTAGGGGAAGATAAAGTTGTAAACTCTTTGCTGAACAATGAAAAGTACTTAAACCCCTACTTATAATAAGGCAAAAAACTCTTAAGCTGTGCCTATTTTTAGATCTAATACAAAAGGGTGCTAAGTACCTATAAAGGTCAGGCAACTTGTGAATTTAGAAGAAGCAAAGAGGTGAGAAACTTACTCAGAGGTTTTCTGGTGTGAACTTAATCAAAATTTTAAGCCTTCTTAGGTGTGAACTAAGAATGGTCTGTCCTTTGAAAAACATCTACTGTGATTAGTAGATGTGAGAATTTAGGGGAGGTGACATAGGAGAAAAGTCCCTTTAAAAAGGAGGCCTCAGGAGAGAGAGGGAGATTCATTGAGCTGGTGGAGTCAGCTGAGATGGAGCTGGCCTCGTGTCTCTGAACACTAGAATCCTTGCTTGGACAAATCTTGTGGTGAGCAGATAAAGGACTGACTGATCTTTCTCTTAGGGCTTGGGCCTGGGTTGGCCAGGGCTGGCCTGGGCCAGCCTATCCTTTTCTCGTTATTTCCTTTTTTCTCTCTTTCTCTCTTTCTTTAATTTCTCATTTGTATGAATTAAAATCTCTATAAAACCCAGCTGACTTGGGTATATTTAATAAATGGGAATTTTTCCCTGGTGACCATCTTATATTTGATTTAAATACAAGACACTGTCTTGAAACCATATTTTCTGCGGTCACAATTTTAACAACCACTCTTATATCTACTACAGTTTATGTCTTCCACTATTTTAATTATTACATTAGGAAAATATGTGGCCTTACCACAGAGGGACAGGTCTCTGGCTAGAGGCCTGTTTCTAGTTACTTAAGCCCCCTTCCCTTTATGAATTAGGCCAAACTGAATCTGACTGCTAAAAAATGGATTTATTAAGAAGATAAAGTAAATGGGTTGAGAGGAAGAGGGTAGAGGTAGCCCTGTCAGAATATCTATGCCCTCATTGGTACAAGGGGCCAATGTCTATGCCCAAAAATATCTCTGCCCCTTTCCCAACTAAATTCCCTTTCTATAGTCTAATACTATTATATCCTAAAGGAACAATCTAGAAACAGGCTTTTGGGAGTCCAGGAGGATCCAGGAAGGCTGGGCTCTGGTTGGAGAGTCCAAACCAGCATCCCTCAGGGGTCTTTGCAGCAGGTAGAGGAAATAGTGGTAGGATTTCTGGAGAGAAAGCAGGTGCTGGTTCAAGGCAAGAAGCAAAGGCCTTCACTGATGGCTTCAGAAGATCTTCAGCCACGCAGAAACTGAAACTTTCAGCTCTTAGTGCTGAGGTAGAAGACCAAGGGGATCTTCAGAATCCCCTCAGCACCCCCACCCTTCTTCTCCCAGAAGACTTCCAACTGTCTTTCTAGTCCTGTCAGCAACCGTAGAATTCCAAAATCCTCCTTGCTTCATTCTAACAATACTCAGGATTTAAGTCAGGCTGAAGGTAAAACAGCTGTGACCTCCCAGCTGTCCTTATGTCAAGTAAGACCTGGATAGGTGAGGATTTACAGCCATTCTTGGTCTATGCCCCTTTTTCTTCCTTTACAACTGGAAATATCACTGTGTTGTTTTTGTGTGGCCAGCTGTATGATTAAAAGAAAGGGGCAAAAAGTGTATGAGATACAGTTTCACAAAGAGAAATTCTTTTAATAGTGACTGTTCCCCATTCCCTCCACCCACATTCCAAACCTTCCAAACTCTAGCATGACAAGCTATGCCAAGAGACTGTATATGCTCCAGCAGCAAACTTCCAAGCAAATACCTGTTCAATGATTTTTCCTCTTTCTTCCTTGGATGGGCCCCCAAGGGAGTGAAAAGGAGAGAAATTCAGAGCAGAAAAGGGAGATTTTACTCCACAATTTGAGGTAATTTTTCACTCAAAAGAGTTGATGTATGCAACTTGCTAATGTGATCAAGAGGAATGATCCAGAGACTTTGAGGGACAGAGTCTGGAAGACATGCAGAGGTTTGCATCCACATCAGGGGATGGTGAAGGAGGTTTGGAATCTGAAGGGAAGAGATGCCAGGGGGAGACAGTTGATCTCTCTCCTGCTGGAGAAGGTCAAGGGGAACAGGCTGATCAGATATTTCTCTTCTGAGCCATACAAAATCCCTCATTGATCCTAATCACCGTTTCTACCCCAAAGTCACCAAGAATTGTGGCAGAACCTGAGAAGAATAAGAACAGCATCAGAAGACCTCACACAGCTCCTGTGATACCCTACGTCTGGACGTTGGCTCTGCTATGCTAATAAGGAAAGAAATTTGGGTAGGATGGTCATTTGTATTATGTTAGCTGGTCCTACCCATGAGCAGCTGATGTTTTTCCAATTGTTTAGATCTAGTTTTAATTGTGTGGAAAGTGTTTGTAGTTGTGTTCATATACTTCCTGTGTTTCTCTTGGCAGATAGATTCCTAAGTATTTTATATTGTCTAGGGTGATTTTAAATGGAATTTCTCTTTCTAATTCTACCCAAATTAATTTACTCATTTAGTGCAATACCCATTGAACTTCCAAAAAACTTTTTTACTTAATTAGAAAAAATCATAACAAAGTGCATTTGAAAGAACAAAAGGTCAAGGATATCCAGGGAAATAATGAAAAAAATGTGAAGGAAGGGGGCCTTGCAGTACCAGATCTAAACTATACTATAAAGCAGTGGTCATCAAAACAATATGGTACTGGCTAAGAGACAGAAAGGAGGATCAGTGGAATAGAGTTGGGGTAAGTGACCTCAGCAAGACAGTGTATAATAAACCCAAAGATCCCAACTTTGGGTACAAAAACCCACTATTTGATAAAAATTGCTGGGAAAATTGCAAGACAGTATAGGAGAGATTAGGTTTGGATCAACATCTCACACCAAGATAAACTCAGAATAAGTGAATGGCCTGAATATAAAGAAGGAAACTATAAGTAAAGGTGAACACAGAACACAGAATAGTATACATGTCAGATCTTTGGGAAGGGAAAGATTTTAAGACCAAGGAAGAGTTAGAAAAAAAAATCACAAAATGTAAAATAAATAATTTTCATTACATTAAATTAAAAGGTTTTGTACAGACAAAACCAATGTAACCAAAACTAGAAGGGAAGCAACAAATTAGGAAACATCTTTATAACAAAAACCTCTCACAGAGGTTTAATTACTCAAATCTATAAAAAGCTAAATCAATTGTACAAAAAATCCAAGCCATTCTACAATTAATAATGGGCAAGGGACATGACTAGACAATTTTCAGTTAAAAAAATCAAAACTATTAGTAAACACATGAAAAAGTGTTCTAAATCTCTTATAATCAGAGAGATGCAAATCAAAACAACTCTGAGGTATCACCTCACACCTAGCAGATTGGCTAACATGCGTAAACCTTAAAATTTCTTAGACTTATGAATGTTGGAAATTTCCCCATTGGGAAATTTCATACTGGAAAAAATTTCCTACTGATAGTAAGAACTCTATTGGAATGTGAAAACCCTTGGCATGGGAGGATCCTTCTCCTCCCTACATAAGACTACTTTAGGACAGAAACCTTTTGCTAAACAATGGAAAGGGCTTTGACCTATTCTTAAGCATAGAACAGGAAGTTCTTTGAGTCATGATTGATTTTAGAATTGATACAATAGAGATACTTGGAATGACAGAACCAGGTCTTGGAAAATACAATTTCCACCCTACTTAGAGTAACAGAATTTAGGAAGGGCTGCAGCAAAGGATCAAGACTTAATTATTTGAGAATATGACCTTCAACATACATGTGCAAAGCCACAGACCTCTGGGCGGTCTTGGGTTAAACTAGAACCACCATTGGCACAGGGGAGACATCTCGACAGTGATTGGTAGATGTGAGAACTGAGGGGAGGGAACTTAGATGGTTTCCTTAAAGATAGCGGGGTCTGAGAAGAGGTTTTTGCTCTGAGAGGAGGAGGTTTTGCTCTGAGCGAGGTGGCTCTGAAGGAGGACTGAGGTTGCTCTGTGGGAGGACCAGGAGAGAAGGCTGGCTCTGAAGGAGGAAAATTCTCTGGAAACATTTCTTGAAAGGAGGCTCTCTTGAAGGGGGAGCCTGAGGTTGGCATGAGAAGCCTTACCTAGAGAGATCTTGGGTGAGTGATAAAACTGACTGATTTATTCATTCTTATTCCTTTCTTACTTTCTCTCTTTTTCTATTGATTAATCAGTGTATTATAAATTAAATTTCTCTATAAAACCCAGTTGGCTTGGGCATATTCATAAATTGGGAATATATTCCCTGGCGACCATCTTATATTTATATAAAACCAAGACACAGTAGAAAACATATTTCAGCAGTCATAATTGATATATATATATATATATATATTTCCCTTGCTCCCAAAACATTTTAATTATCACACATGACAACAAAGGAGAGTAATGAATGCTGGAGGGGATGTGGCAAAGTAGGGACATTAATTCATTGCTGGTAGAGTTGTGAACTGATCCAACCATTCTGGAGGGCAATTTGGAACTATGCCCAAAGGGTGATAAAAGACTGTCTACCCTTTGATCCAGTCATAGCACTGCTGGGTCTGTACCCCAAAGAGATAATGGACAAAAAGACTTGTACAAAAATATTCATAGCTCTTTGTGGTGGCCAAAAACTGGAAAACAAGGGGATGCCCATCAATTGGGGAATGGCTGAGCAAATTGTGGCATATGTTGGTGATGGAATACTATTGTGCTAAAAGGAATAATAAAGTGGAGGAATTCCATGGAGACTGGAACAACCTCCAGGAAGTAATGCAGATCGAAAGGAGCAGAACCAGGAAAACATTGTACATGTCTACAACAGGAAGGGTGGGTGGAGGGGAAGGAGGTAAAGAATATTCTTTTTGTAACCAAAGAATAATGTTCTAAATTGACAAAATAAAATTAAAATTAAAAAAAAAAAGACTGGAAGAAAAACCTGAGAAAAGGCATTTTGAATCTCTGTCATACTTTACCTCATCTCCTGGTGCCCTGGGTCTGAACTGTGGCCAAGGGGCCAAACCCAGTGTCAGTCAACCTGACTTTCTTTCAGGGGGTTCAGGCTGCCAAAGCCTGAGTATCCCCCAAACTGGAGGAGGGAGGGAAAGGAATTTAGCTAGAGAAAGGGACTCCCTTCCCCCACTTTCCTTTCCCATTCTTTTCCCTGTCAGTTCTTCCTTTATATTACCCTGATTGAGTTAATTGACATTAATTATCTTTTCCCCAAATTTTGATCAGGTGTGAATGAACAGCTTCAAGGGGAGCGACATCTTCTTAAGAAGAAACATCTAAGTCTTGAGTAGTGGACAAGAGCCAATCTCTGAGAGCAACCATATCTGAGGAGAGAAGTCTGATGGGGGAAAATCTTCAAACCTCTTCTCTCTCTGAGCCAACCCTAAACATCAGCTGTTTCTCTCCTAGATCCTGTTCCTTTACCATCCCCAAACCTTTTCTCCATTACACTGGGGGCAGGACACCCCTGCCTTGTGGAACCAGATAAACCCCAAAGTCACAATTCAGAGAAGGGGGGATCTGGGGGCTTCCCTCATAGACCTCTCAGTGGCTCATGAGGTCCAGTAAATAATATATGGGAAACCAGGGCACCATGATAAAGCTTGTTTTACAGACAAAACTGCTCAGCCCCAAAAGGGGGCTGCACTGCCAGCACATCTATTGCTCTGCCTCTGAGCCTTTCCCCTTCGCCCTGTGCTCATGATCTCCATCTGATCCCCCAGAGACCTGGTATTGGGCCCTACTTAATTAATTGTGGTATGTCCTGTCCACTGTCGCCTAATGGCAGTCAAACTTTTGTCTTGTGGTCTCACTACCCTCATGTGCCCATGGAAGGTGGGTCAAGGGTTTGACCCACATACATTAAAAAAGGAAGGATTGAAGTGAGGTAAACTAAGTCATTGACCAGAAAACCTCTTTTTCCCTGGGGAAAGTAGAAATCAGAACTGAGCTTTCCTGTGAAGGTCAGTCAGCTCAGCACCAAAACAACAATAGTCAGGATCCATGAGAAAATAGCTCCTTTACTGCAGCCAGCCTAGGATAAGACATACAATGGAATGTCCTGTACCCCACGCCACTGCCAAATATAGCTTCTAGGTGATAAGGTTTGCTTGCTCCATCAAAGTTATGTCTCATTAATTATTTGTTTTGTATCTTATACCCTATAAAAACTGCATTATAATTTCATTCTGGTGTAGCTTTTATTATGATGGTTTGCCCTAGCCAGCAATAAATAAATATTGGTTCCATTAAATTTGAATTTCTGGGTGTCCAGGCTCACTTTTTGAAGTGCACTGCTTCAGGGGCTTTGGTCATCATCACAGAATAAGGTTTCCTCTTTCCCATGTTGCTCACAGCTGGATAGGTCCTTGTTCTGTAGTAAATGAGATCTAAGTAGCTTGCCACTGACAACCAGGTTCTGAAGCTTCCTATTGCTCAGGATGTTTTCAGGTTGGATGATTACCCCACAGGTTGGACAGGTATTTGGATTGGGGGGTTCCTTCCAACACCTAAGAAGACACTTTCTGCAAAAACTATGGCCACAGTTGATAATCATTGGGTCCATGAAATAGCCCATGCAGATTGTGCAGTTGAGATCCACTTTGAGGCTTTCCAACAAGGTTTTGTAAGACATGTTCCTGGGCCTGGAGAGAAAAAGTCAGTTACATTTGGACCAGCTCATTAATATTGTTTAGAACATCTCAGATCTATAGAACAGACATTTTTAGGGACTGAGAAGTAGTAGCAGTCCTGGACTAGAAGAGATCCATATTCCCCGTACATCCTAAATGAACAGGTAAGAATTCCAAAGTCTAGGGCTGCCTTCTTAATGTAACATGGAAACTAGAAGTCCTGAGATTGAAAAATCATGGTTTAGGCAATTAAATTTCTTTCTTTTTTTTCTTTCTGGCTGATGGTTGATTTTTCCAGGTTCAGCTCCCTTCCTGTCCCCCAATTCCTGACCAGACTGTCAAGATAGTGGCTCTTTACCCAGAAGCCAACATGTGACACAATCTAAATTCTGATGCAGAGGCAACTATGTGCCCTTCCCTCTGGCGGAGAGAACTGGTCTCTCAAGAGCCCCAGAGTCTCTCCTACTTCTTTATCTCCAACCATTTGGAATAAGACAAAAAACTGTTTTCATATATTCATGCATTTAGTCCAGGGGACCATAGAACCTAGTAGCCCTAGAGCTGAACCTGAGTGCTCTCTTTCAAGAACCCTCAAAGGATGGAGGTCTCATCTACCATTTCTCTTCTTCCTGTATTCTATCCAATATTCCCTAATTCAGGGTTACCATGTTCTGCAAAAAAGAACGCTTTAATTCCTCTTAAGTCTTACCAAAGTTCACTAGTTTAGCTTAACTTATTAATTGGTTTAGGAATAAATGAACTCATTTCCAGGGGTCAGGAAAATTATATTTTTAATTATATGAGATAGGATTAGGGTAGGTGAAATAACAAATCCTTATGGCTTTCCCCAAAACTTCATACTCATTAATTAAGCTGCCATATATGTGTAAGAGAGAGAAATCTGGAAAGTTTGGGAATAAGCCTGGAAGAGCTGCAAGAATCCTGCAAGCATCAAAGGAGGGGATGGGCAGAAAAGAACTTGGAACCTTGGAGTGAGAAAAAAAGCTGATCTAGGCAGTTGAAACTGACTCTTGGCAGAGAGTACTGGAGGAGAGGATTTGACTGATGGAATCTCATTGTGACTGAATCTCAAAGTCAATGATCTTTTTCTCCCTGAATTCCTGATTCCAGATCCTCCCAAACCCCAGCCAGTGGACAAGGACTTTGAGAGACAAGCAGTCCACAAAGAAGATCTCTACAACTCCCTTTGAACCTTGAATTTGGGGACATTTTCTGTTCCAGCCAAGAAACCAGGGTTTCTCTACTCTGAACCCCTCAGGGGCCTGAGCTGTCTAACTTTGGGAGGAAAAGTGTTCATTAGAGAGAGACCCTCTCCCTCTTTCCCTCCTGATTCTCAATCCTTACCCTTCATCAGCCTTGTCTCTTTCCTGCTTCCCTTGAATAAACTCAGTTAGTAGGACCCAGAACTGACTCCAGCTTTATTAGAACACAGCCTGAATTGAAGGGGAGAGAAGTGGTCTCTCTCCCTCCAGAAGAAAGAGGCTTAACACCTGAAACCTCTTTCAACCAAGATCCCAGAGAGCCTGGCAGTAGGAGTTGAAGGCAGCCATAGTGAGGGGGTCTAGTCAGAGAGGGCTGAGGGGGGAAAGACAAAATCCATCCTCCTTCTCTCCTCTGGCTAAACAACAACACCTCCTCTTACTCTGTCCTTGCCTAGAAGAAAGAAGACTCCATTCCCTTTTCACCCTTTCTTCCTTTCTTATAAATCTCTCCTCTTTCCCCCCCTTTATTACATGTTACACACACACACCAGTTACAAATCAAACAAGATTATCTTCATTTTTCTAAATGTAAAGAAAAGAAAAATATTACTACCTTCTAGTGCTTTCTTCAAGAATACTGAACTCAGGAAGGGTAATTCTAGCTCTTCTCTCCAATTTCTGGTACCAGTAGATGACAGAACAAACTTGTGCTCATTTATAAGGTTCCCTTTGTTTGACTCCTCCCCTTATTCTCTCAGCAAAGGTGTCAACTCCCATTGCCTGTGTAAACTGTGTTTTTGAAAGCTCCAATTTTGCCCCAGTCCCTTAGGAACTTGCTTGGGGGAAGTCCCAGACTGATCTTACTCCAAACTGAGCAAATGATCCCAGTTTAGATAAGATAAGTATACAATCAAGTCTAAGGAGTTTCACCCATTGTTAGAAACACCTTTTTGTATCAAGTGTAAAGCATTAGCCTCTTTCTGTTCATCTAGCCTTGAGTTTATCATTTCCTTTTGCTAATTACAACTAATCAATCTTAAAGGTATATGAGATCCCAAGTTCTGCCACTCCTTGGAGAATCATCTTTGATGACACATTCTCCCAGAGACACAGTTCCCAGAGTCCCAGAGCTTTGGTTTGGTGTGGTTTTAAGCTCTTGACTGTGTGGCAGCCAAATATTAAGAACTTGTCTCTTACCCGATTAAAGATTTAGTTTTTTTAACCCTTTTAATGGTTCTTTGTCCAAGTTGACAATTCTATTTATTATTTACTTATTTATTATTACATTTGAAATGAAGGTCCTATTAAAGTGAGGTAAACTAAGTCATTGACCAGAAAAATCTACTTTTCCCTGGGAAAGTAGAATTCAGAACTGAGCTTTCCTGTGAAGGTCAGTCAGCTCAGAATAGTTAGACTCAATGAGAAAATAATTCCTTTAGTGCCGGTAGCTAGGAAGGCCTTGTACTCCACACCACTGACCAATTTAACTTCTAGATGATAAGGCTGCTTGCTCCATCAAGGTTATGTCTCATAATGAACATTACTTTCTTTGTATCGTGCACCCTATAAAAACTGCCCTGTAACTTCAGTCTGGTGTAATTTTACTAGGAAGGTTACCCTGAAGTTAGGTATATATTATTAATAAATAATATTGGTTCCATTAATTGAACTTCTGAGTATCTGGACTCACTTTATGAAGTGCCCCACTTCACTATCAGGTCATTCCTTAAGAATGAAAATAACCTAAGAATAACCTCTTTTTTCATACCTGGCTTTTGTGACAGAGGATGGCACTAGGGGAAGAGTTGCCAGGCTGAAGAGTGTGTGGATCTGATCACTTCAATGGGAGAGGGGCCCCAGGAGGCTGGAATCCTGAGAAGCAGAAGGTTCCCTTCTGAAAAGCAGTTGGTCTCTCAGTTTGGAGAAGCTGAAGAGGGAAGGTTGAATAAGACTTTCTCCTGAGGGTTACCCACTTTTTCCTGCTTGTGACTTCCCCCCAACATTTCCCAATTGAAGAGACTCAGTGAAGAGAAACCTGAGAAAGGCATTTTGTCAGACTTTACCTCAGTTCCTGATGCCCTGGGTCTGAACTGTGGCCAAGGGGCCAAACCCAGGGTCAGTCACCCTGACTTTCAGGGGGCTCAGGCTGTCAAAGCCTGAGTTCCCCCCAAACTCGAGGAGGGAGGGAAAAGGTTTTACCTAGAGAAAGGGACTCCCTTCCCCCATTTCCCTTTCCCAGTCTTTCCCTGCCTGTTATTCCTTTGTATTACCCTGATTGAGTTAAGTGACATTAAAGTAGTTATCTTTGCCCCAAGCTGTGAATCAAGTGTGAGTGAACAGATCAAGGGGAGAGACATCTTCATAGGAAGAAACAAGCATAAATCTGGGAGGGCAGCCATAGTTAAGGAGGGAAGGCAGAAAGGGGAAAAATCTTTAAACTCCCTTCTCCTCTCTCAGAGCCACCCCTAAACATCAGCTGTCTCTCTCCTAGATCCTTTCCCATCCCCAAACCATTTCTCCTTTACAGTTCACAAATGGAGGCATTTTTCTGAAGGGTAAGGCTAAAAGTGTACACAATCAGAGGGCACAATATACAGGAGAGGATGAATCGAAGCTGGTCATTTTCATAGCTCCTTTTATCATATCCACTCACACTCAGCCCCCCAGAGAGCTATAGTTCCTAGTCAAGTTGAATAATATTTGATTTTCATCTTTACTTGTGGGTAGGAGTGACTATTGAGGTTTTATATTTTCCTATTATTTATATTTTTATATATATTTATATTTTTTCCAACCTTGACCCAGCTTTCATCCCCTGTTCCCAGAGAGACTCTAAGCCTAGAACCTCTGCTCTACATAATTTATTAGACTGATAACTGGACAAGTCACAAGGGTACAAGATGATGCTCACACTATCCCAAAGACCAGGGCTGAGGGGGGAGGGATGGAAGCAGTTACTAGCCTTTCAGGGAAGTGCAAAGGCTAGTTTCCCCCACCCTGGAGAGAGGATAAGAGGCAAGGCACAAAAGAGACATTTGCCTAATTTTGATCAAATGAATGATGGACTGGGATGGACAAAAATAAGGATTTAGGTCATTTAGGATCTCTGAGGGTCTGCAGTAAGAAGGGGATCATTCTGTTCAGTCCCTTCCTGGTAGGGTTGGTCTAAATATAGTCTAGGGCTTATGCATGGGAAGAGTGCAATGATGCAAGATAGAGACAAGAGGAAGGGGGAGTTGAGTCAGACAGCACAGCTATCCTCCATTCCAGCAAGGAGCCAGGTTGGTCCATGAAAAACAAGACCATAACCAGACGGATATCATTGGCTTTTGCTTTGGTACGTACCATTGTGACCAGTGGAGTGCACCTATTGGATGACACCTTAGTCTCTGTAGTTCAGCTGGGCTTCAAACACCTTTAAATAGCCTACCTTCAGATACAAACAGTGTTTCAAAGTTCATGGAAAAGAGAGGCCAAGCCCATTTCTTTTTGTCACTGGTTGGTAGCAGCTGGGATTCCTTCATTCCTGACAAGTCCTTGATCTTCTCCATGACCTTTCTTGCTGACTTTGTACTTGCCTTTTCCCTTTTCTACAGATCACTAGAGACCCACGTGTGTTCAGCCATGTTGGGATCTGGACCTCAATTTTCCCAGCCAGAAATTGGACTTACTGACCACTTTGACCTCCAGCATGGTCCATTCTACCTCCAGAGGGATCCCCCTGGAATGGAAGAATGACATGCATCATGGTCCAATATCCCATAAGCTCAAACTCTCTGGCTGGGAAATGAAATTTTTGCTCCATTCCAAGTCAAACCTGGTGAGCCATACAAACTAGTAGAAGGTACAGTCATCTATGGCAGTGGACTACTTCTGACTCTTGCCTATCTCATCAGCAGTGCTCTTGACCTCCTTCTCAAACACAATCTGATCTTCCATCCCAAACTTGCACCCTGGCAAGCCACTCACTCAGAGAGCTCTTTATCACAACTCGAGCAGACACACAGGCACTCAGCATGGGCCCTTGAAGAGACTGAGGAGGTTGACCCTCTCACACACATACAAGAAGAGCTCATTGGGATGATATTTGATGCCCTATATGTAGCCAACCAATTTACACTGTCATCTGGCCTGTTCTCCCTTTTTCTTCCTCTTAATGTCTTGACGAGTGATGAATGTTTTCAGAGCTCCAGTCTCTGAGTTCTGTGAGTAGCCAAAGTTCGGGAACTCATCCAGTAGCTCGAAGAGGGGCACCAAATTGTTCTAGATGGTCTCCTCATGGATCTTGCCAAAGTAGGCAGCCATGATGTCACACATTTTAGAGTAGAACTCAAAGGCCTTTGCTGCATTGGCGTTTTACTTGGTGATGGCTGCCAGCCAGATGTTGGAGCACTTGATATGGGAGAAGCTAGTGCTCGTAGAATGTTGGTGAAGCACAAGCACCCACATATGCTTCTGTGCATGTATCACATTAACTCAGAAAGTATTTATGCCACCAATGTCATCTCTGTAGAACAGGGAGATGAAATGAAGTCCTCTTCCTTTTTTTGTTGCAAATGAAGAGACCTCCATTCATGGTGGTGATTCAGTCTCCTCTGCCTATGGCTTAGCAAACAGTTCAGGCACCTCTATTATTATTTCCATTTTATAGTTAAGGTAACTGAAGCCAACAGTTGCATACCTAGTAAGGATCAGATTTGTACATCGGTCTTTCTGAATTCAGGGGAAGTGCGCTATTTAGCTGCCTCAGTATAGCACCAATTCTGAAACCTAATGTGGAGCCATACTCATTTTCTACACTGAATTACAGCATAGTATAAAGCAGATAACACTCAATAAATTCTTGTAAATTAGTCAGAAACATTAGATTTCTATATGTAACCTACTATGTATCTAGCATTCATATATCATGAAAATGAATGCCTCACTTAATGAAATTGAATACTTTATATTGAGTATATAATCCTAAGGTCCTAAAGACAACCCCTATATATTCCAATAGCTTATAAGTATGTCTATGTACAAGTTGCATTTATTTTCTGAAACTTTGTCTTCTATACTTAGAGAAACCCCAAATTCTAAATTAAAAATTAGCATGTACAGAGATGAATTACTAGGACATAGAAGGCATTAAACAAGCAGATAAAGAATCCCTGAAGAGAAATAAGGATAAAAATTGTTCCTCTAGATCAGTTATTCTTAACCTGGGGTCCTTGAATTTATGCTTGTGGTTGTTGTTTTAATATCTCAATAGCTGTATTTCAATAGTATTGATTTGCTTCTTAAGTCTGTATATTTTATTTTATGTATTTGTATTATTTATTATTCTAGGGAATGTATAAGCTTAATCGAAATACCAAAATTGGACTATCATATAAAAATCAATTGAGAGCCTAATCTAGAACAAACTATGTACCAGTGTGTGATGCTGGATAGACTCTAAATCAGGAATAAAGCAGTTCCTCATTTACTAGAAATGTGCTTGCTTTACAAAAATATTTCTGCAACTACAAATTATGACTTAAAGAGAACTTATTTTATTATAAAACTTGTCTAGACAACCAAAAACCTGGCTAATGGCCCAGGGATTACAGTTATTTTACATGTCTAGCAGATTCAGATTTTTTTTTTCTCTTGACAGTGCCTTGCAAAATAATTCTCAATGTGTTGATGAATTCTCTATTAATTGACATGTCAATTGATTTAACTCTTTGAGCTAAGTTCAAACTGCTTCCTCATGTTTTATGAAGCAACTGTTAAATAGTTTTTTAAGGAACTGGAGTCCTACA
Source organism: Monodelphis domestica (assembly GCF_027887165.1). Lineage (NCBI taxonomy): Eukaryota > Metazoa > Chordata > Mammalia > Didelphimorphia > Didelphidae > Monodelphis > Monodelphis domestica. The sequence continues at coordinate 372,188,896 of NC_077229.1, forward strand.
AAGTCAAAATAAGTACTTGGTGTTACTTCCTACTGTACATCTAATTACTGTTATGATAACTACCTTAATTTTATTATTTTTTTAACCCTTACCTTCCTCCTTAGAATAAGTACTTTATATTGATTCCGAGGCAGAAGAGCAGTAAGGGCTAGGAAATGGGGGTTAAGTGACCTGTTCAAGGTCACAAAGTTATGAATTATCTGAGGCCAAAAGAATCTCCCATCTCTAGATCTGGCTCTCAATCCACTGAGTCACTTGGCTTCCCCCCATGATAACTAACTTCAGAAAAGAGTTATTATTAATTTTATTATTAATAATTATTAATAAAATTTCATTTTAACTTGTTAGGAAAAAATGTAGAATTCAGTAAAGAACAATTATACCATTAAATGATTACTTATCTCTTAGTTATGTTATTAGAGAAATGACTTTTAAGTGGATTCTTTCTGTTGCTTTTTCTCCTTATTTATACAATCTCATCTTAGACTGTATACATAAACAACTAAGAGCTAAGCACTTCCCTTTTTTCCTATCCCTGACTGAAACAGGGTAACATTAATCTAAACAATTCCCTGCTTCTCTCCAGACCAGTGAGGACTGGTCATGAGTTAGCTCTTTCTTTTTTATAATAATGCATGTGTGGTCAGTAAAGGATCTATAATATTGTGATTTGTCAAAATATAGATTGATTGCCTTATCCTGTATAAGCAGTTTTTTATATCAGGCCATAGTAATTGCTTTTTTGTTTTTAGTATCTTCTGAGTGACATTTATTTTTTTCATACTTGTGTAATTTTTTGGGGGGGGGAGGGGACACACACTCCTTAGATGGAGAAATGAGAATTGAAGTCAGTGAGGAAAGGGTTGATGAAAATGGCTTCCCTCACTACTCCTTCCCAGGGTCCCTGAATTACTTGAGGGAGACAAAATAGAGATCTCCCCATGGTGAAGGCTTGCCCCTTGTTGTCCTGATGGCTGTGTGTACCCTTAAGGGAGGTGGGGAGTCTTATCTACATGGAGAGATATGAGGGAACTCAATCCGGATATGCACTGCTTTGGGGTACTCACAAGCCTCCCCCTCCTGTCTTCTTGAAAACTGGCAACAAGATGAAGTCTGCCAATGGGTTTACTCTCTAGATGTAAAGAAATGAGATTGAATTTGCTATCTGACTGCTTGTTTGATTTAATTGTTGATTGGGGCAAAGGGTAACAGTTAGAGGGGTTGTAAGCCACCCCAAATCTCTTTCTAAATAAATCTAATTACTAAAATACACAGTTTTCTAGTAGCCAGGGGAGAGATAGAATAGGGGAGAAAGCTCTGCTCACTGATTTGAGTCCAGTATCTCAATAGTTCAGGTAATGAAAGTCTTTGAAGAAATTAGGTTTCTTGACAGGAACCAGCAATGTTTTAAACAGGAGCCCTTGATGTTGGGATTTCTGTCAGTGACAGAAATTCCTCAGAGTGGTCTTGAATGGCCCTGAGAAACAACTCCTTCTTATATCCCTTTCTGTGTCTCAGCACTCAAGACCCTGTTCCTCAGGAGAATTTCACAGAAGTCCTTGTTCAGTTCCCAATTGTTGTTCTTGCCTCATACACTGTAGAACTCTAAACTTCCATTTTCCCCCAATGGTTCTTTTGTCCTACTCCCCATCATTACACTTGTTAATTTTTTTCCAGCTTGCATGTCAGCACAATTTTTAATAATCATTTTATATTTTGTGACTGATATTCTCTCCCTTCCTTCAATACCTCTTCCCCAAGACAGCAGGTAATATGAGATAGGTTTTACAGGTGTTATTATGCAATACATAGTTCCATATTCATCTTGTTGTGAAAGAAAACAAGTATTGCTTATACTAGAGAAAAATTCATGGAGAAAAAAATAAAGAATAGCATGCTTCAATCTTCATTCAGACTCCGTCAGTTCCTTCTATGACAATAAATAGCCTTTTTTTGTCATGAGTCCTTGGAATTATCTTTGATCCTTGCATTGTTGATAATAGCTAAATCATTCATAGTTGATCAACATATGTTATTTTTTTTATAGTCCACAATGTTGCTCTAGTTCTGATCACTTTGTTTTGCATTATTTCATATGTATTTTCAGGTAGTTTTTGTGATTGTCTTCTTGGTCATTCCTTAGAGTGCAATAGTATTCCATTACAATCATATACCACAACTTATTCAGCCATTCCCCAACTGATGGACATTCCTTCAATTTCTAGTTCTTTGCCTCTACAATAAGAGCTGCTATAAATATTTTTGAATAGGTAGGTTCTTTTCTACTACCTTTGATATCTTTAAGATATATAGGCTTAGTAGTGGTCAAGGGGAATTCACAGTTTTTTGAGCTTGGTTCCTATTTGCTTTCCTGAATGGTTGTATTAGTTCACAACTCTACCAATAGTATATTAGTGTCCCAATTTTTCCACAGTTCTTCCAACACTTGTCATTTTCCTTTTTTGTTATATTAACCAGTTGAATAGTTAGAAAGTGGTACCTCAGAGGCGTTTTAATTTTCATTTCTCTAATTAATAGTGATTTGGAACATTTTTATATGACTAGAGGTAGTTTTAATTTCTTCATCTGAGAATTAATTTCCAGTTCATATTCTTTGATCACTTGTCAGTTGGGGAATGCTTTGTATTCTCATTAATTTGATTCAGTTCTCCATATATTTGATAAATGAGGCCTTTGTCAGTAACATTTGCTATAAAGATTTTTTTCCTGTTTGTTGTTTGCCTTCTCAGCTTGATTGCATTGGTTTTGTTGGTGTAAACGCTTTTTAATTTAATGTATTTGTTTATCTATTTTACATCTCATAATGTTCTCAAGATCTTGTTTGAACATCAATTCTTTCTTCATTTATAGATTTGACAGGTAAATCATTCCATGATCCTCTAATTTATTGTTTTAGCCTTTATTTTTAAATCATATATCTATTTTGACTTTCCCTGGGTATATGGAATGAGGTGTTTGTTGGTCAGTGCCTAGTTTCAGCCATACTGTTTTCTAGTTTTTCCCAACAGTTTTTGTTGAGTAGTAATTTTTTTTCCCAAAAAACTGGGATCTTTGAGTTTGTCAAATGCTAGGTTATTATGGTCATTTAGTGTCTGTTGAGTATATAATCTGTTTAATAGATCCACTGCTCTATTTCTTAGCCAGTTTCAGATGTTTTGCTGATTGCTGCTTTATAATACAGTTTGAGATCCAATAAAGCTAAGCTACCTTCAGATTTTTTGTTTCATTAATTCTCTTGATGTTACTGGCCTTTTATTCTTCCAGTTAAATTTTATTTCTTTTCTAGCTCTATGTAATAACTTTTGGATAGTTAAGTATCACACCAAATAGGTAAATTGGTTTAGATAGAATTATCACTTTATTATAATGGCTCAGTCTATCAATGAACAATCAATGTTTTTTCTAATTGTTTAGGTCTGATTTTATTTATGTGAAAAGTATTGTATAGTTGTGTTCCCTGGGTTCATCTTGGCAGATATTATAATTTCTTAATATGAAATTTCTTACAATACCACTCTTTACTGGTTACTTCTATGAACTTTAAAAATTATTCCACCCTACTCAGACAGTACTTTAGGGGAAGATAAAGTTGTAATCTCCTGATTGAACAATGAATGTACTTAGTTCTCACCTTATAGTGAAGCTAGAACTTTAAGCTAAGTCAATACAAAAAGGTGTTAAGTAACTATAAAGGATAAATTAATCCAAAAAAGGTCAAGTAACTAACAAAAGGTGAACTTAACAAAGAAGTGTGAAGTATCTCAAAAGATATAATTTAACCAGAGAAAGTGAGAACTAAAGAGTGGCAGTCTTGGAGAAAATCTAACCAAAGAAGGTGAGAAGTAAAGAATGGGCAGTCCTGGAGAAAAGCATCTGCTGTGATTGATAGACATGAAAATTTAGGGGAGGTGACACAAGAGAAAAGATCTTTAAAAAGGGGATGTAAAGGCCAGAAGGAGAGATTCGGAGATTCAGAGATTCGTACATGCAGGCATTCAGATATTCAGAACTCAGCCTGGAGGAGCTCACTCAGACAGCTTCCTTGATATAGTCTTGTAGTGAGTGATAAGACTGACTTCCCTGTCCTTTGACTCTCAAGTCAAAGTCAAAGTCAAGTCTTTGGCCAAGGCCTTTAACTCCTACCTGGCTCAGCCTGAGTCGGAGCAGTTTAAATTAACTCTTTCCTCTCTCTCTCTCTTCTCCTTAATTCCTTCTCTCTATATTAATTAAAATCACCATAATTTCCAGCTGACTTGGGTATTTTATTATTTGGGATCTTCCCTGGTGACCAATTAATTTAAATTTTAAGTCACAATGCTAAATTATCCTTTACACTTCTCTAAATAATATTTTCCCTTTCTTGATCAAACTCGAAACAGTCATCTACCCTCGGTGCCTCCACTTCCTCTCCTCATTTTCTTTTAAACCTTCTACAATCTAGTCTCCAATTTTATCCCTCAATTGAAATTACCTTCACCAAAGTTACCATTGACTTTGTAATTTCCAAAAATAGCATCATTTTCACAATCCTAATCATCTCTGATTCCCCTGGAACATTTGACACTATTAATCATCCTTTCTTAATTGGATACACTTTCTTCTGGATTTTTGTGACATTACTTTTTATTATTTCTCTTTCTATGTGTCTGACCATTCTTTCTCAATCTCTTTTGCTGTTTCATCATCTAAGTCATGCCTCCTAATAATAGGTGGACCTCTAAGCTCTATTCTGGGCTCATTTCTCTCCAAATTAAATAATAATCTCATTAGTTCCTATGAGTTTAATTATCATTTCTGTGATGATAACTCAGATCTATACTTCCAGCCCTAGTCTCCCTCCTTCACCTCAACCTAGCATCATCAAATGCCCATGTGACATTTTAAAATGGAGGTCCTATAAGCATCTCAAAGTTAATATATTAAAAGTAGACCTCATTGTCTTTCCATTACTCCTCTTCTGAAATTCAATCTCTTCATTTAAATAAAATTGTCAATCACCAATTACTGTTAGTATCTTCCCTATATCATTATTTAAACCCAGCTAGAAATTTAACCAATTAACACCATTGCTGAGATGACAAACAAAGGTTAATTGTACGAAACTTTTGTTTCCCTAACACCAGGAACATACTCTGTCCTCTACTATTTTGGACCTTAGGGAGAATGAGCTCAAACTTAAAGAAATTGCTACAAAGTATTTATTCTACCAGAGATACACTCTGAATTTACTATAGACACTGGATGAGTAACTCCCTTGCTGCATTAAGCTATAGCAACTGAGTCTGTCTACTGCTAGGCTGAATCAAGAAGGATGTCCTTCAGGATTATGAAGATGAAGATCTGACTCAGTTGCCAGCAAATCATGATATGGAATCCCTTTCCTACATGTCTGGCATCTCACTCTAATGGCTTTTTAATGTTCATATGATCATTTCCAATAGCAAGAAAAAATAGAAAACAAATACAAAAAAACAGAGACTGAAAATAAAGGTGTTCCTGATGTCATGGTGGTGGCTTCAAGTAAAAGAGGACCCTCCCTCACCTGGAAACAAACAGCAGTTCATCTTCCTGACATCAGTCCAAATCTTTCCTACAGTGTGGCCCCATGTCCCTGTGGGGGGAGGGGAGAGAGGGGGAGAGAGAGAGAAGCAGAAGGGGATATGACAAAGGTATTAAGTTTTAATTCTTTCCAGCAGAACTACATACATGTGGAACTCCTCTCTTGAGAAAAGGAACTCACCAGGTACAGGACTAAATAGCATTTTATTTCTCAAAAAAAAAAAAAAAACCACCATAGTTCAGGGGGAAGAATATAACAGTAAATTCCTGGATTGGGTTTGGGTGATCCTAGTAAAACATGCCAAAAACAGTTACTTTATCTGGAAAAGCTCTGAGGTTGCTCCTGGTTGAGATAATGATTGCTTTATCTTAGCTTTTAGAGCATTATTGTTATGACAAGGTTTCATAGGATCAGAAATCCCTGGGGAAAAAATGGAAGCTTGAGTAAAGTATATATGGTCAGTATAATCATTATTCATTTAATTTTCATACTTTCCACCAAGGAAGGAAATTCATCCTTGGATATTTACTTGGTAACCCTGAACAAGTCACTTAACCTCTGTCTCCCTCATTTCCCTCAAGTCTAAAATGGGGGTGATATTAGCACTGACATTACAGCCTTGTTGTGAAGCTCAAATGACATAATATTTGTAAAATGTTTAGTAAAGTCTCTGGCACAGTGTAAATAATAAATATGTGTTTTATCCCTTCCTTCCCTATGGCAGTCTTTTATACACACACTTAGTTCTGGCTCAGAAGCCAGTGGGAAACCTTTCCTCACCATACTGTATATAAATAGGTAGGAATCCATCATGAAATACCTAACCACACATGCTCTAAAGGGGTCAAGTAAGGCTCTTTATTACACATTCTTAGAACCAGGTTCACCAAGCATCCATGTGCTTCTAGTACACAATTCTCATTGGATAGATGATCACAGAAGATCTGTGGATAGCTATGCCTCCTAGAACAGTGCTTTCAGCCCAACATTCAGAGCCTCCATCCTGGGAAACAACCTGTGGAGAGATTAGCTATTCTCAACATTTACTAGCCAGCTGCTATCCACAGGGCAAGCAAGTCAGCCTGACTAAAGCCCGTACTTCCTGCAGATAGAGGATATAATGCAAGGACAGGAAGAGTCCCACTCTCTCCTTTTGACATGATGCAGTGAACATGGTGGTGGTGGTAAGCAAAGTGCCGGGATTTTGAAATGGCTAATTAGCCATGAGCACATGGTCTTTATTTTGTATCCTCTTTATTCCTTGATTTCTAATGATCATTTAATAAACCTCCTAAAATATAATATTTTTACTATTAAGATAATTTTCCAAGAAGTCTGAGGAACAGACAGAAGACAACATCTTTACAATAAGTCAGACCATTAGTACCACATTGAATACCATCTCCCATTTTATTCTTACATAGATCTCCAAGGTCCCTGAACCCAAGAACCTTGGACAACAATAATACTTTCCAGCCTAGCGTCCTCACTATCATCCTGGAAGTAACTCCCGTATTAATGCAATCTGGCAACTGCTCCTGCAGGTACAATAGCCACAGCTACTAAAGAACCAGAGAAGAAAATTCTTTATTTCAATATATTTTACTTTTCCAATTGTGTGTAATGACAGTATTCAACATACATTTTCAAAAATTATTAGCTCTAAATTGTCTCTCTCCCTCTCTTCCATCCCTACTGTTGGAGATGGTAAGCAATTTGATCTGGGTTATGCATGTATTATATAAATTACATGCCTCCACGTTGTTCATTATTATGAGAAAACTCATAAAAAACCAAAATCTCAAAATAAAAACAGGAATAAACTAAAGTGAAAAATAGTATGTTTTGATCTGCATCCAACTCCAACAGTTTGTTTGGAGTTAGATAACATTCTTTGTCATAAGTCTTTCAAAATTGTACTGAATCTTTGTATTGTTGAGAGTAGCTAAGCCTGTCATGATGATCACCATACAATATTACTTTTACTGTGTATAATGTTTTCCCAGTTCTGATGATTTCTCTGCATCAATTCATGTTGATATTTCTATCTTTTTCTGAAATCATTCGGCTTATCATTTTTTATAGCACAATAGTATTCCATCACTAACATATACCATAATTTGTGTCATTCCCCAACCAATAGACATTCCCTCAATGTCTAATTCTTTACTACCACTAAAAAGAGCAGCCATAAATATGTTTGTACAAATAGGTCCTTTCCCCTTTTTCATGATCTCTTTTACATACAAACCTAGTATGGTATTATAGGATCAAAGGGTATGCACAGTTTTATAGCCCTTTGGACATAGTTTCAAATTGCCCTTCATAATGGTTGGATCAGTTCTCAACTCTATCAACTATGCATTAGTGTCCCAATTTTTTCACCTCCCCTACAACCTTTATCACTTTCCTTTGCTGTCATACTGGCCAATGTGATAGACGTGAGGTGGTACCTCAGAGTTGTTTTAATGTGTATTTCTCTGATCGAGTGATTTAGAAATTTTTATATGATTTTTGATAACTTTGATTTATTCATCTGAAAACTATTTGTGTTCATATCCTTTGTTCATTTGTTAGCTGAAGAATGACTTGTATTCTTGTATTCTTATATATTTGATTTAATCAAACAAAATTCTTATCTGTGGCAAATAACTGAACTTTAGAAAAATATCTTTTGATCAGGAGAAATATCATTAAAGATAAGGCATCAACATCTCCTTTGCTTCCCCACCCCAAGGACCATGGGACTTTAGCATCTGACTTGGACTGGAACCTTCCATATGTATTGTCTCCCCCATTAGATTCTGAACTTCTTGAGAGCAGGGACTGCTTCTTTTTTATTTGTATCCCCAATATTTAGCACAGTGCTTTTACATATGGTAAGCACTTAACAAATATTCTATTCATTTATTCAGTTATCCCTCCTCTGTCAATTACATCTCAAATCATTTTCAGGAACTTCTGAAGTGGGTAGACAAATGTTCCCATTAAATAGAGGAGGAAACTAGAGCAAATGGCCTTAGATAGTTACTTTTCAAGATCACAACGCACACACACACACACACACACACACACACACACACACACACACACACACATGAGTAATTGCTAGATTTGAAACCAGGTCTTTTTTTTTAAACTTGGGTTTAAGGAAGTTATAAGAGTAGTAGATATTTATAGGCGTGATCCCAGTGCCATTTAGCATGGAAGTTTTAGCCCACTCCATTGTTTCTGACCTACAATGATTAGCCCCTTTATACATAGAGCCTGTTAGCCCCTGACTCCCAAAGGCTCACCATTTTGGTGACAGTGTAGACATCTAAAGGATTTCACCCTACTGCAGCTGAGACCTCCTAGATTCACTTGATCCACCTGCCTCTGAGTCCCCATTTGCAGGCTTTCACCAACACAACTCACAAAATCAAATTTTCTGACTTGAATACCAACATTCCATATACTGCATCACCTGAAATATGGGATAATAATTGTATTGGTCATATTATAGCCCATAGGATAATTTTGGTCAAAGAATATGTTATTTTTTTACTTTATGTAACTCTCCGTGGCTTTTTTTTTTACTGGATCACTAACTTTCAATAGAAAAAAAAAAAGATTCTTCACATTGTTTTACACATCATCGTACCAAATGGCATTGTTATTCTTAACTTGCATGTCTGTATGCTAAGGATAGTGGCCCTTTTATTAAGTCATGGTTAATTAATTAAGATTAAGAAATGTTTCATAGGAAATACAAATACTTTAACACATATTTCCACATGGGAAGTTTGGGTTTGGGTATTTTTTTTTCTGAAAGCTAAGAGTAAAATGCTTCAAAATTGAAAAGAAAGAAGAAAAATATAGGCAGGATATTATCTGAGGAAACAATAAAAACAGTGATAATCATATATTTTGGGGGGGGCATACAACTTAGGGTCAATATGTTAAGTGTAAGGAGAAAATGTTTGTTTTTTTATAAAAAGGTTGGGCTGGATTATTCAAAATTAGGGTTGCTAAGAATTTAATTAATTCCAAAGAGATTAATTTACAAAATATAGAAAAAGTGAAGCTAGAAAATCAGAGAGAGGATAAGGTAAGCTATCTAGCCTAAGCACTAAGTATTTTGTTCAAACCCCTGGCTCAAAAAAGGCAGGGGAGTTTAGTACTTAACCAGAGAGGACTCGGCCCTTGTAGCCAAGTACCTGGGGATAGAGGAAACTTCTCTCAAGAGGATTGGTCTCTCCTGAGGCTAGTCTCTTCAGAAAATATCCAGGAAAGGAGTCAGCTCTTTCACTCGCCATGTGTCAGTCATAAGGGGAGAGATTCAAGGACAGTCTCACCACATACAGGGTCTCAGGTCCAGTAATCAGATTCTTCACCAGCCTCAAACTCAAACTCAGAACTCCAGAGGAAGTCAAAGTCCTCTCTGAAGATCTCAGATGATTCTTAGATGAATCTCCTCCATAGGAAGTTGTAACTCCCTTTTAAAGACACTTTCTTTTGCATCACTTCCTTTGTCTTTCTCCACTTTTTACATGGACAAATCATAGTCTAAAGCTTTGTTTAGGACCATCCAGGATGAAGTCAGTCAATTCTGATTCATCACCCACTATTGTACACATAGGTTACAGCCTTACCCCACTCAAGTATGAATGGGGTATTTACACTTTTGGTGATTAAATCTAAAAATGGGCAGTGGAGTTAATTTCATTTTCACAATCAGGGGGAAGATTTAATTTAATCTTCACATAAGGAAATAAATTACAACCAACACTGACTTTTCCCAACTGTAAAGAGGAAATAGAAAAGAGATTAGCAAATAAATGCACTTTCTGTGGATAACTGGCTCTTGCTGCCCAAAAATATTTGCCAGAGGCATGTAGCAGTACTTTTATTCCCTAAAAGTAGTTACCTCAGCCAATGTACCTGATTTGATATTCCTATTGGGATACCTGCTGACCCAATTCTTCTCGTCCCTTATTCATTCCATCACTAACCCATGACACTTTACAGGCTGATCCCTGGAAGGGAATGTTCTCTTTCTATCAATCAAGTAAACAGGATTTATTTTTGCAAACATCTTCAACAGAATTGTCATCTGAGTAAGCCAAAGCTACTCCTGTGCACTCAGATGACAGGTGAGAGAGACTTCTTACCTGTAAGCTAAACATAGGATGGTATTCATTCTCATTAATAATGAACATGTGTGGTGGTCGTTAGACAATAAGGAAATGGATGGAAGAATTCAAGATGATAATGAGCAAGCAGAATTGATCCAAAAGAATGGGAGTGGGCTGTTGGAAGCCAGGGATAGTAGCAGATAAATCGGTAATTGGGAAAAATTGAGGCTGATTTGACACCCCTCCAATCCCATCACATACATACGCACATATAAACACATATGCACACACACACATACCTCAAAAAATGAATTAGCGTAGGAACACTGAATTTGATTCTGATTCTTTTTAATCTTTCTCCTTGTGTGTCTTTGAAGATATCTCTTAACCTCTCCTTGAGAGATTCCTGGAGAAACTGAGATGAGAGAGTTAGATTTGACCAAATCTAAGATCTTCCTAGCTCTCAAATTCTTGAAGCATAGATTTAGAGTTATGTTAGGGAGAAACTATTCCAAACCTTTCATTTTATAGTCAGGGAAATTGAAGCCAAAGTGGTTACATTGACTTAAGGCCACAGAAAGATAGGAAATGCCAAAGCTGCTCTGGAACCTAACTCTTCTGATTCTGAGTCTGTCTTTCTACTCCAGCATGTTACTCCTTCAAATTCTGTTTAATCTTTAGGGCCCAGGTGAAATTCCATCTTCTTTCTTATTCAACCTAGCACAGAATTTTTTCTCCTTTGATGCCATATAGATATTATTGTTCCAAACCCTTGTCCTCTTCCTTAGTATAAAAGGTATGTCTTATTTTTTTAATTCAATAGGATGAATTCTTTTAGAGTAGGAACTATTCTGATTTTAAGTATGGGACAATTAAGCATCATGCATTAAAGTTCATTAAGATGATTCCATGACAACTTGTTCCTTTTAAGTTTACAACAGATTTAACAAAAAAAGAAAAAGAAAAACCTGAAAAATAAAAGAGATACTTGAATGTAGAGAATGGGATGGTTCATCAGCTATGAACTAAGTGCCATCATTCTATACAGGAAATTACTAAAAATCTTAATATAAAATTAAATATATTAAATTTAGGTACTCAGATTTTGGGGAAAATTTGTATATCTAGTGTCAGTTTCTCCCTTGAACTGGAATCCTACATTACCAGTTTTGACATACAAACTGGATGTCTAAGAAACAATTCACACTCAAAATGTTCAAACTAGACTTTATTTTCCCCTTAAATTTTCTCCACTTCCAAACTTCCCTATTCTAGTCTCCAAGGTCTGTAATTTTGGCATTATCACCTACTCCTCATTCTTGCTTGACCCACAAATCCAATTTTACCAAATCTTACTCTTACTACCTTCACAGTATTTCTTCCATTTAATCCCTTCTTTGTTCTCACACAGCTATCTTATTATTGTTATGTTATATATAAGAATAAAAAAGTATTAATTTTAAAAGAATACCTTTTATTTTGTTTATACTTGGAGCAGAAGAAGGAGGAAGCAAAGGGGACAGGGTTGAGTGGGAGAGAAGAAGTAGGAGGAGAAGGATGAGGGGAGGATGTGGACAGGGAGGGACAAAGGCAAGAAGAGGAGGAGGAAGAAAAGAAGGAAGAGTGTGAGGGAGAGGAGAAAGACAATGAGAGAGAGGAGGAAGAGAGGGAGAAGGAGAAGAGAGAAGAGGGGGAGGAGAGGTGAAAGGGAAGAGGGGTGGAGGAGGAGGTAGTTAGGGGAGGCAGAAAAGGAACAGGTGAGAAGAACTGAGGGGATAAAAAGGAGGCAAAAACTTTCAAGCACAGAAAGATGAAGAGGAAGATAAAAAAATGCCAAATGAATAAGTAAATATTCATTTGTATTCATGTTGAAACTGTCAATAAAACTGAGTATGATTATCAAAACCAATTTTTAAAAAATCTGAGTGCCTAAATTTAAAGCTTTAATTGTATATTGAGATTTTTAGTATTTCCCTGTATAGAATGATGGTATTCAGTTCATAGCTGATGAACTGTCTCATTCTCTATATTCAAGTATCTCTTTTATTTTTCAATTTTTTTCTAGAGGAATAAATTAAGAATTTAATTAATTAATTTAGAATATTTTTCCAAGGTTATACGATTCATGTTCTTTCCCTTCCCTCCCTGCACCCCCCTCCTGTAGCCAAAGTGCCATTCCATTGGGTTTTGTGTGTCATTGATCAAGACCTATTTCCATATTATTGATATTTACTCTAGGGTGATCATTTAGAGTCTACATCCCCAATCATATCTCCATCAAACCATGTGATTAAGTAGTTGTTTTTAATCTGTGTTTCTGCCCCCACAGTTCTTTCTCTGGATGTAGATAGGGCTCTTTCTCATAAGTCGCTCAGAATTGTCTTGGATCATTGCATTGTTGCTAGTAGAGAAGTCCATTACATTTGATTGTGTCACAGTGTATCAGTTTCTGTGTATAATGTTCTTCTGATCCTGCTCCGTTTGCTCTGCATCAATTCCTGGAGGTTGGTCCAGTTCACATGGAATTCCTCCAGTTCATTAATCCTTTTAGTTCAAGTCTTGATCAACTTTTGTTCAGATTATTACAACAGTTTCTTCAGTGGTCTACTTGATTTAAGTCTCTCATTCTAGTCCATCCTAAACACTAAGGGCCAAGAAATTCTCCTTAAACACAGATCTGATCATGCGATTCCCCTACTCAGTAAACCCCAGGTTCTTCCTATGGCCTCTAGGAGTGAATAAGAAATCCTCTTTTTAACCTTTAAAGCTCTGCATAACCTGCCTCCAGTCTATCTTTACAATCTCATTAAATTTTAACTTCCACCCCTTACCCTTTGCTGTCTGGCCAAAATAACCTTCTTTCTGTTCTTCACATGGGCTGCTCTATCTCCTTACTCAATGTTATTGATTTTCCACATAACTAGATTGTACTCTTTACCTCTACTTCAGAGAGTCCCTCTCTTCTGTTCAGATTCAGTTCATCCATTATGTTCTGCACAAAGTCTTTCTTAGAGCAGCCTAAATCATTAATATTCTTTCTTTCATAATAATATACAACTACATTATATATATTTTTTCTTTTTAACCTGTATATTTTTATACGTATTATTGATTCTTCTCATTAAGTTCCTTATGAGTAGAAATTGCTTTATTCTTTGTGCTTGTGTCCAAAATATGTAGCATTAAGTCAGAGCAATGTTATTTAGTCATTTTTCAATCATGCCTGATAATTTGTCAACCCATTTTAGGGATTTCTCAGCAAGAATACTGGAATAGTTTACCATTTCCTTCTCCAAATATCTTTTAAAAAATTTCCAAGTTTTATGTTGATATAATATTTAATAATACTTTTCTAACATTGTGATCCATGTTCTCACCCTAATTTCCACTTCTCTACCCTCCTTGAAATGATAGGCATTGTGATATAGGTTGTACATGTGTTAACATATAATACATATTTCCATGTTCATTATGTGGCTAAAGAAGACACATATCACTTATACTAGAGGGAAATTGGAGAAATTAAATTTTTAAATGGAGGAAATAAAATGGGGAATGGTATGCTTCAAACTGTCTTGGTTTTCCTATGGCATGAGTCCCTTAGAGTTGTCTGGATCCCTGAAATTGTTCATAATAGTAAATCATTCATAGCTGATCATCATACATTATTGTTGCTACTGTGTACAACTTCTAGTCTTGCTCACTTCATTTTGCATCACTTCATATGTCTGTCCAGGTTTTTTGTTTTTATTTTTGAGATCATATTGCTTGTCATTTTTTATGGCACAATAGTATTCCATTACAATCGCAGACTATAGCTCATTCAGTTATTTCACAATTGATGGACAGCTTTTCAATTTCCAATTATTTTCCATCATAAAAAGAGATGCTATGAATATTTTTGTACAAGTAGGCCCTTTTCTGCTATCTTTTATCTCTTTTAGATACAGACTTAGTAGTGGTATTGGTGGGTCAAAGGACATGCAGTTTTATGGCCTTTTGGTCATGGCTCCAAATTATTCTCAAGAATGGTTATATCATTCACAGCTCTAGAAATAGTGTCTTAGAGTCCCAATTTTTCTTCATCTACTCCAACATTTATCATTTTCATTTTTTGTTATATTAGCCAGTCTAATAGGTGTAAAGTGGTACCTCTGAGTTGTTTTAATTTCCATTTCTCTAAATAGTGATTTGTCATATGACTATCATTTTCCTTATCTGAGAATTTCCTGTACATATATCCTTTGATCACTTGTCAATTGAGAAATGCTTTATGTTCTCATATATTTCAATCAATTTTCTATATATTTGAGAAATGAGGCTTTTGTCAAAGATACTTGCTATAAAGAGTTTTCCCCATTTATCTGCCTTCTAAGCTAGTTTATATTGGTTTTATTTGTCCAAAACATTTTTAATTTAATGTAGCCATAGTTTTTTGTTTATATCTCATAAAGTTCTCTATGTCTGTTTGGACATAAATTCTTCCCTTATTCATAGATCTTACAGGCAAACTATTGCATGCTCTTCTAATTTGTTTATGTCACTACTGTTCATTTCTAAATCATGTATCCATTTTGAATTTTCCTTGATGTGGTGTGAAGTATGGTACCTATTTCCTGCCATACTTTTTTCCAGTTTTCCCAGTAGTTTTTGTTGTATAGCGAATACTTCCAAAAGTTTGAATCTTTGGGTTTGTCAAACACTGGGTTACTATAGTAATTTACTACTGTATGTTAATTGTCTGATATATGTGATATTGTTCTGTCTGGTTCTAGTTCAGATTCCAAGGAGGAAACACACACAGTAATGCAATACACAAGAGGTACTTTATTCAAGCTATAGCCTGGGTCTCCACAAGAAGTAGAAGACCCCTATAGCTTGGGCCTCCAGAAGCAGTGGAAGACCCCAAGCATTGTGTGAACCTGGTTTATATAGAGGGGATAGGGGAAGGGGGGTTGTACTGACATCCAGGCACCAAAAGGGAAGATACATCAATCTTAGTCTCTGCTTCCCAGATGTTTCTCTTTAACATATGGTCATGGTGACCTAGGTCAGGTCAGTGAACCCTGAAGTTCTGAGATAACATATCCTTGTGAAACTACATAAATAAAGATATGTCAATCTTAGTTCTTAGGATAAGAGATCCATTAGGGGGTCATTTGGAGGGCAAGTTCACATAATAACATGTTTCTTCAATATATGTCTACATATTCAATATATATCTATATATCTTTTTATATAATATAAATTGATATTGAATACAAAGATATTTATAGTAACTTCTTTTTTGTGGTGGCAAAACATTGGAAACTGAGAGTTTCATCAGCATGTAAATAACTAAGTGCATTATATATAATATATACCTAGCATATATGAATATATCAAATTTATTTATGTTTTATGTTTACTTGTGGTTTTGAACCATTATTCATGTAAATATATGTATATCTTTTTTATAACTAGTATGTATATATGATATATATTGATATATTTATGTATATATGTATGTATATTTAAATAAGATATCTATATAAAATTTTTCATTGTATTTACATGTATTTTCCTCCATTGTAGTATACATTCCTTGAGGCAGGGATTTTTTTTCCTCTCTTTTTATTCCTATTACTTAGCATAGAGCCTATCCCATAGTAAATATCTAATAGATAGTTATTGATTTGACTCGATATGACCTTACAAACCATCAGGGAAATTCCTACCTGTTGAAATTGGAAAACCCAAATCTAAGCTATAGGTATGTTTTGCAAATGTTCCAAATCAATAGCAAAATTCACATTAAAAGCAACTATTCTACCACATACCTATCAGATTTGCAAAGTTGGTAAAAAAAAAAAAAGAAAAATTACAAATACTGTGGTATTTTAATACATTATTAAAAAAAAAAAAAACAACAGAATTCATCAGCCATTCTGGAAAGTAATTTGGAATTGTGATCCCAAAGCTAGTAAACTATGCTGCTATTGGGTCTATCCTGTGGAAAGGAAACTAGACTAATAGTTGGTGGGGTAAGGGGTAACTGGGAATGGCAGTTGGGTCTTGTGCCTAGCACTTCCTGCCTGCTGGGTTTGATTTCCTTCCTGATGTTGGAGGAGAAAGGAGCTTGTTCAACCCAGTCTGGTGTGGTGTGCCTCTACTTTGTTCAGCCCGAAGACACAGGCTTCTGAAGGTTAGAACTGTTCTTGTTTGCTTTCTGTCTACTGCTAAGATTCTGAATTATACAAAACGAGGACAGACATAGAGTAGATGGGAGTGGGAGAAACCCACCACTAGCCGGTGGGGCTTGGCCTCAACTCCATAAGCTGAGGAAAAAACTCCAATCCCAACTGGTTATTAAACTTTATATTATTTTAATTCGCAGTCAGATAAGTGGACTATCTTTTCTGGGCATAGAGGAAGCTGAAAACCAGTTCAGTCATTCAACAACAAACAGTCCTTATCAGAGCCCTGTTGCTTCCTCTGGGCAGGGGGCAGCTCTCTCCTTTGCTTCACTGAGCAATATTCCCTCTTTCCCCTTAAATCCTCCATACCCTACTACAAACCTCCCATTATCGCCCATTTCTCCAATCCTCCATTATCTCTCCCAATAAATATTACAATCCATACTGCAAAAAGAGCATAAAGAGAAAAGTTACTGATAGTTAAAAAGATATTTATAGCAACTCATTGTTTTGTGGTGGCAAAGCACTGGAAACAGAAAGAATTTTCATCAAGTAGGTGTCAATGTGGAATCTAGAAACTCCCAAAGTTGTCCCAATTATTTTATTTTCTATAAAATATTGATTTGTTGGTGTATCCATTGCAAAGCAATTCTCCAGTTTCTTGAAGATGTTAATAAGCTTGAATGTGTTCATTATAAAGCCACTGTAAAAATATTCAACATGGTCTTCAACTATTGTAAAATGTTATCATCCCTTCTAGGAGATTTGATTACATCAAGATAAGCCTATAAAATGGGGGTGAATTTTGAGGCATTTGTCTTGGGTCAAAACTTGAGGCAGTGCCCCACATTTTTTTTGAAACCCCTTTGGGCATCTGTCTTGTGTCTTTGACCTGAGACAGTGCCCTTCCCCCCATCTTTCTCTCAGTAAAGTATTATATTTTAAATGATTGACATTCCCAGTAATATATTTTAATAAGTGATAAAAGAGGGTGAATTTTGAAATTTCCAAAGCCCTCTCACTTTCCACCCCACACAAGTCTGATCCAAGAGATGGCCCCTCCTATTTTTGAAACTAGGCATTGTCAGAGTAAGATCCTTTAGTAAAACATGAAATTAAGAAAAGAGCACAAATGGAGGTGACATCTTGGGACTTGCATCTTTAAGTTTGGCCCACTGCTTCTCTCTAAGTAAGATTATTTGCCAGGATCCTCAGTTCTCAGGTCCTTCATCTCTAAGGAATCTATGCAAACTAGTTCCCTACAGAAGGTATCTTTTCAAAGACAAAACAGTTTTAAATCAAGCATTTGTGGAGGCATTCACAAATTCACAAAAAACAAAGAGAAAGGTTCTTCCTATCTTATCTGGGGCCTATTTGAATGGCTAGAGTTCCATGGGGTGAGAAGAGTTATGGGAACATTTCCCCTCAAATAAGAAAGTAAATGTAAGTCAGTTGATAACTTATGATGGATAAATAAACAGCTTTCTAACAAAGAACTTCAGAAGCTTCTCTTTTACCTTAAAGGTATCCATATACAACAGGAAAAAGAAATGAATAAAAATCATTGTATCTCCAGTCAGAAGACATGGAACTAAGTCTTGGCTCCACTAGTTATTACCTTTGTTGCCTTTGTGTGGAGTGAGAAATTAGTGTTGTTCAACTAGAAAAAGCACAGAACTATTAAATAGTCAGGAAAACCACTTCTTTAATTAAGGAGAGGGATTTGGCATAGTTCCTCAAGGCCTCCACGAAGAGCAGTGTACTACAAACCCACACAGAGCCCCGAGATTCTGGCTGCTCAGGCCATTAACCCCAGGGAACTCGCCAACTGTGCTAGATTGACAGCTCCAAAAAATAAAAGAATTTGGGAAGCCTATATACTTTTGGGGGGTAAACCTCAAAATTCCTTAGACTTATAAATGTTGGAAATTTCACCATTGGGATATTTCATACTTGGAAAATTTCTTACTGATAGTCTATTGGAATGGGAACCCCATTGGCATGGGAGGTTCCTTCTCTTCCCTTCTTCAGATTACTTTAGGACAGAAACCTTTTGCTGAACAATGGAAAGGACTTTGACCTATGCTTAAGCATAGAACAGGAATTTCTTTGAGTCATGATTGATTTTAGAATTGATACAATGGAGATACTTGGAATCAATCTCCACCCTATTCAGTCCTAACAGGATTGAGTAAGGGCTGCAGCCTAGATCAAAATTTAATTATTCCAATCTCTACCCTACTCAGGTTAACAGGATTTAGAAAGGGCTGTAGCAAAGGAGCAAAGATTTAATCATTTGAAAATATGACCTTCAACAGACATGTTCAAAGCCTCTGGGTGGTCCTGGGTTAAGCTAGAGCCTCCATTGGCACAGGGAAATTGATGGACAGTGATTGGTAGATGTGAGAACTGAGGGGAGGCAACTTGGATGGTTTCCTTAAAGATCAGGGGGGTCTGAAGACTCGGGGTGGTTGTTGAGGAGTTGGACGGAGTGGTGGCAGTGTACTCTGAGAAGCTTGCTCTGAAGGAAGCTGAAGGTGGGGGCCCCTGAGACTGTTTCTCCATTTTGGTCACGTGAGTAATAGGGACTGATCTCTTTTCTTTGCCCCAGCTATCTAAGGGCTTGGGCCTTTTGGCCCAGCCTAAACAGAAGGGGTATTTAAGCCCTATTCCCTTCTCTCCCTTTTTCTCTCTCTCTTTCTCTAATTCCTTTCTTCCTCCTATTGTAATTAAACTCCATAAAAGATTGACTGCTGGCTTGAGTTTTCATTTAGGAATTACATAGCTGAATTCCTTGGCGACCTTAAATTAATATATATCAGTCTTTTAAAGTGATTTCCTTGTAACAGGGGGAACTGAGGGACAGGGAAATATGATTGATTGACATGACCAAAGCTACTAGGAATTCAAACTATACTGACAGGGTACAGTCATGCATGGAAAAGGAATCATAGCCAGAGGCTAGGGTGTAAGGGAAGGGGCTACTGACAATGGACACTAAAAGGATGATCCCTGCCCAAGGAATGGTCTTCCTGGGAAGGCTCTCTGATACCATGGGGGAGACTACTTAAGACAAATACTTAAGAGTATTTAGCATTTGCTTAACCATACCTAACTAAGATTATCATTTACTTTAGGGTCTATTATTCAATCTGGGATCTCCCTCTGGGAGAAACTCTCCAGTGACAAGGTCAAACTTGGGGGCCTTCAGATCTCAAGTTGCTACAAATTTGGGGTTTCTAGAAGAAATAGAATATTAACTGAGGTGAATCTGTGGTGACACTATTACTCGTTGCAATGACTGAATGCTCTGGCTTGAAACTAGAAAGCAGCTGCTACAGGGGAACCTGAGGCTGCCACACAAGGGAACTGCTACACTGGGATATTGGTACACAGAGGACTGCTCTGGGGTTTACTCTGGGGTTTGACTACTGATCCCTACTGATGGCTGATGGATCAATCTATTTCCTAACCTCCTTCCTTCCTCATTCCCTCCCTTTTCCAACCCTCTACTCCCTGCCCCTCTTCACCTCCCAATTCTTCTTGAAGCCTTTGTCTTCTTCCTTCCCCCCCCCCCCCCCCCCCCCCCCCCCCGCCAAGTGAACTACAAAGATCTTCTTTTCTTTTCCTTTTTCAAATAGGGGTTTATTGGGATAACAGGATAGGAAACTGAGGAAAGTGGGATGAGGGTTTCCCTAATCTATAAGGAGAATTTGAGAGAGTTATGGAAATAGTCCAGTAACAAAGGTGAGAAGAGAAACAATTAGATAAATGGAGGACAACAGCTAAGATCTTCTTTCTTCTTTTACAACACCATCAAAGTCTCTCAGTTTCTCCTGGCCAGCTTAAACTCTCGGAGAGAGATAACCAACTCAAAAGCCAAGTTTATCTTTCTTCTCCTCTCTCTGTGGCCAGAAAACCCCCAACTCTTGGTCAGTCAAAATCTCAGAGAGCACAGGGGTCTCCCCTGGATCACAAAGCCTCAAAAAACAAGCCAGCATAATCAGGATCTTCAGCCAGTCTTAACTGCCAGCCTCAATTGCCACAGAGAGAGAGAGTGACACTCCCAGTCCCTCCCCCTCATCAGCTCAACTGCCACTCCTCCTGGGAACATTCCATTTTAGAATCTTCATCTTGATTGACAAAACATGTCCCCAGCTTAGTCTCTTGCATCTTGTCTTGTCCTTCAAAACCTTTCTCTCTTCATGCCTCTTCCACAATCCCCCCTTTTATTAGGAAAAAATGCAACTTGCATTTTTCAGTGATAGTTACCTTAACAATCCTGTCATCTATCTATCTTAACTTTGTTCTATTATAAATATACCCTTACCCTCCCCAAAACAACAAAATCCTAACTCAACTTAGCTATTCTATCTATCTAAATGCTAAGCTAAGAGTAGGACAGGAAAATGGTTTAGGGAAGGGATTTACAGGACAAAAAATTTTTTTATATCATAACAAATTAAATAACAATTGTCAAATCAATGCAATAATTTCAGTAACATTCAAAACATGCTATTATCTTATGTTCTACTGTCTATATAATCACTAAGAAAATTTCCTATCACTTACAAATGCTAACCAACAATCATAATGAAATCTAACTTCTATACTTCAGAACTACTATGTCTCTAGTTTCTTATGCCTTAAACAAATACACTAGGCTATCACTAATGTTAGTAGTTAGAATATTAATGACTTACTTTAATAAAGTTAGCATGTTAGATATTAGTACTTACATGTGTACATAATATCTATACAATTTTACATATGTACATCCTTGTGGATTTCTTCATGCCTCTTCCACATAGATTCCAAGTTGACTGTAGCAATCTTGAGTACCCTTTTGTCTAAGAAGTATCTCCTATTGTATCGTTGTATTATATACATATCTATTGAAGCTTCTCAGAGATCAAGCCCAATGGCTTGACTGAGCCTCCCATCAACTCCTCCTAGATAATTGGTCCCAAACTACTCCCTTCTTTGTCTTTAAAATATTGATTGGCTTGAATGTGTCCCATCTGAAGCTATTCTCCAATTTCATGAAGATGTTAATTTGCTTGAATGTATCTATTGTAAAGCCATTCAACATTCTGTCTCCAACCATTATAAAAATGATATAATCCCTTCTGGGAAGCTTGATTGCATTAAGATTCTCCTATAAGTAAGGGATTTTCCTGTGAATTTTTGAGCATTTGTCTTAGGTCAATGACTTGAGGCAGTGTCCCACATTTTCTCTGTAAACCCTTGGTGAGGTGGGCATCTGTCCCAGGTCAATGACTTGAGACAGTGCCCCTCCTCTCCCCTCTTCCATTTCTCTCTCTCTCTCTCTCTCTTTCTCTTTCTCTCTCTCTCTCTCTCTCTCTCTCTCTCTTTCTCTCTCTCTCTCTCTCTCTCTCTCTCTCTCTCTCTCTCTCTCTCTCTCTCTCTCAAGCATTATATTTAAGTGATGGATTTCCCTAGTCATATTATTTTAGTGGCAAAGAGGGTGAATTTTGAAATTTCCCAGGTCCCCTTGATTTCTACTCCAAATACCTTGGAATGTCACAGGCCTCACTTTTCCCTCCTATAAAATGAGTTGTACTAGATAACCTCTAAACTGTGATATTGAAATCACTTTAAAAGACTGATATATATTAATTTAAGGTCGCCAAGGAATTCACTTATGTAATTCCTAAATGAAACACTCAAGTCAGCTACCAAATTTTTATGATATTTTAATTACAAACAGGAGGAAGAAATTATTAGAGGAAGAGAGAGAGAGAGAAAGAGAGAGAGAGAGAGAGAGAGAGAGAGAGAGAGAGAGAGAGAGAGAGAGAGAGAGAGAGAGAGAGAGAGAGAGAGAGAGAGAAGGAAAGAAGTTTAACCCAGACCCACTCTGGCTCAGGCTGAGCCAAAGCGGGCTTTAAGGCCTCGGATAGCCAAGGCAAGGAAAGGGATTAGTCCTTATCACTCACGTGACCAATCTGAAGGAAAGCAGTCTGCGGGGCTCCTCCACCTCCAAGCGCCAGCCTCCAACTGACTCTCGCCCTCCTCCCAGGAAGTCACGAGAACTCCAGAGGCTGTTATCTACCTCACTTCCTGTATCTCACATGTGCCAATGGTGGCTCTAGCTTGATCTAAGACCACCCAGAGGTCTGTCCTTTTTTTGCACATGTCTGTTGAAGGCCATATTCTCAAATAATTAAATCTTGAGTTTGCTGCAGCCCTCCCTAATCTTGTTACACTGAGTAGGGTGGAAAATGTAGTTTCTAAGACCTGATTCTGTTATTCCAAGTATCTCTATTGTTATTGATCAGGAAATAGCTAAATCTGATCTTCTAAAGAATGGTCTGAATAGGGTGGAATACTTTTGAAATTCACAGAAATCACTTCTGATTTTAAATTGATAAGCTTATGATCTTCTGATTTTGGATGTACCATTCTGGAGGCTTTTCTGAACAGCAGAATATTCTCCAGGTGTCATTTAAAATGTCTTGTTTCCAAAGTGGTAAACTTTAATTGATGGTTCTAATTACTCTATTGCAGATTAATTGGAGAATCATAGTACTCAAAAGTTCAGAATATGAGAGGACAGGTGGTCCTGGGAGTCAACAGGCGCATAGGAAGTTGATAACAAAAAAAGAAGAAAACAAAGACAGAGGTTTGAAGAATCAGTATCCCCTCATCAAGTCAATCAAAACAGGAGGCAAGGGAGTTAGGTTGCCAAGAAGAGGACAATACAATTCTTGCAATAATTCAGAATTCTAGACAATAAACTAGGTTTCTCTGGCATGTGTACTTTGGTAGGGAAGTTCTGATTTTGACTATAAGTTTGGAATCACCTAGTCCCTTTGAGGATCTTCTCCAGTCAGAAAGTTAATTAGGGCATTCTTCCCAGTCATTGACAAGAACAAACCTCTGTCATGTACATTTTAGACACCTTTATGGCTATATGACCAAATCATTTTAGGGTTTGCCTATTTTTCTTCTCAGTTGAAAAATCCATAGATGACTTCAATTATCATTCTTTTTCATTTTCAGCAATTAGTTTCTATCATGCAATAGGATTGTTTGCAGTAATGATTGCCTGGAGATCTTGTTAGTGCCATCAGCCTCTTGCTAGCTTTTCTGCAACAGATGGAGAGGCATAATCAAAATCTTAAGCTAATAATATTTCACATTTGTATAGTATTTTCCAAAGTATTTAATCACAACAACCTTGTAATATAGACAGCAACAATATTATTTTCTACATTTTAGTAATGAAGAAACTGAGGTTTAATGAGGTTAAATGACTTCTTTAATTAAGTAACCTTATACAAGCAATATTGATCAAAGGTGAAACTCTCATTTCCAAATCCAATTTTTCCTTTTTTCATCATACTCTGCTGACTCTTCAGTTGCAAAGTTGCAGAATGACCAGGAACCTCATAGCCCATCTAGTTCACTCCACATGTGAGTAAGAAGCCCCTGTCTAGTATACTTGACAAGTAGATAAGATTTTGCTCAAAAACTTCTAGTAAAAAGGAATCTGTTTCTGGAATGTTTGCAGCTCTGAAAACATTCATCCCCCCCCCCCCCCCACCGTTTCCCCCCCTTCTAAGGTTAACTGTACAAAATTCAACAAGTAACAAATCTCTATTATCTCATATCATAAAAAGAGCTAGATATTCCATTTCATCCCGGAGAACAGGACTCAGAATAATACTGACAGATCTGGGAGATGTTAGAGGATGAGAGATCGCTTGTTAAAGATGTTGAAATAGGAATGCTTGATTTTCTCAAGAAGATCTGACCATATCCCACACGAACTCAGATGTGAGTATGCGTGCACACACACACACACACACACACACACACACACACACTCAATAAACTCCAGTTCCTCCCTATAAACTACACATTCAAATACACAATCCTCTCTTTGACATTCAAAAACTATTACTCCCTCCACCACCTTTCCTTTCTTCTTATATTTACTCCCTTCTTATGAAAACTTTGACATTTGTTCTCAAATCTCAGGAACGTGTACAAATGGTCCTATTTTTTCCCTTTCTTTAGCATGAAATCTGAGATGGAATGGTCATTTACCCCATTTTGCTATTGTCATTTATACTCTAGCAGTTGTTCTGTTTTTGAGTTAAAAATCAGGTTCAAAATAGAATTTCCCCTTTATTGATTACTAAACTTATTGAGGGATGAAATCAAGGCAAGTCAAAAGCATTCATTTCTCTACCTTTGACACTAAGGGAACCCCAACAGAACTTTATATAGTGTAAATCTTCTCTGTATAATAATATGCCTCTGTGATACTATCTGTATCATGCTCCAGAAATCTCTTTATAATAGAAACTCATTATAGCCTTGGAATTCACACATGATAAGTACCATACCTGAACCCCCAGCAGCCTCTCACTCTGATTAGCTGGCTCTTCTGAGAGCCTACCTTTAAGGAGGGTGCTCAACACAGTCATGTCTACTCTCCAGGGTGTTCTCCATATTCTAACTACTCTTGCCTTACCTTTCCCCTGCACACATACCCCTTTTCAGCTTCTTTTTATATATTATCTTCCTCCATCAGAGTACAGCCTTTTGACAGTAGAGACAGCCTTACTGCTTTGTATTCATGTTCTAAGTACCCAGAAGAGTTCCTGGAACAATGCTTGTTGACTTACTGATGGAGCACCTCATTTATTTCAGGTATTTTGAAATACAGAGAGATAATGACATCACTTCTATTTTTGCCTGCATTGTTCTTCACCCAAGTACTCCCCTTCCATGCTTTGCCATCTTGATTCCTGAATTTCTAATAATGGCTATACTATCTTAATTGTGTGAGAAGACTAGCAGCTCTGGTATGAGAGCTTGCCAAGTCCTTTACAGGAATGTTCATGACATGTACCTGTCACCCAATTCTCACCTGTGAAGAAGGAAATGGCAAACCACTCAAATATCTTTGCCAAGAAAATCCCAAATGGGATCACGAAGACTCAGACATGACCAAACAACACTCTTCTCATTTTACTGATGAGGAAACCTACTGAGACCCAGAAAGCGAGACTGACTAATTCAAGGTCACACATATAGTGCATAGTAGGTCTAAGAACCCAAATTTTCTGTCATTCAGGCATTCGATCACAACTATTAAGTGCTTACTATGAGGCAGACACTTTGCTATGTCCTAGGAATACAAAGAAAGGCAAAAAAAAAACAACAAATCCTTCCCTCAAGGAGTTTACAGTCTAATGAAGGAAAAGGAGATTATAAAAATAATTCAGTAAATATAAGAAATATGTAGAGTAAATTAGTGGTAATCTCAAGGGGAAAGACACTAGTAGTCGAGGGGAATGGATTAAAGAGAAAGGCTTCTAATAGAAGGTAGGATTTGAGTTCAGTCTTAAAGAAAACCAGAAAAGCAATGTGATGGGAGTAAGGAAGGAGAGAATTCCAAATATGGAGAAAAGCAAATGCAAAGACATGGCCTTGAGGAAATGGTATGTCATGTTTGGGTAATTACATCAGGCCAAAGTAGCTAATATTTTATTTCTCTCCAAAGTTCACAAAATGTGAGGAGAAATAATATGTAAGAATTTTAAGAGTCAGGTAATGGATAGTTTTAAAATACCAAACAGAATACTTTGTATTTAATTCTGAAGATCGTAGGTAGCACTATAGTATTTTTGAGTGGGATAGAGCAGATAATGTGATGATATTTTAGAAAATTAGGATGCTTTAGAAACTTAGATTTCTGCTTTTAAAAAAATCATATTGACAACTGATTTTGATATGGGCATTGTAGCCCCAGAAACTCAGGCAAACTATTATCAGGGAAATTCCTTTGCTCCCTTACATCCTCGTGACTCTTAGCATAAAACATCCAATGACTCCTACAAGACCCTGAGATGATTGTCCTCCTTTGATCCTCCTTTAGATTTAAGATGGACAGAGATGCACCTCCAGGCTACACCTCGATCCTATCAGGCTCCATCTCAGACATCTGTCTGTTCCCTAAAACTAAGGAATCTTTATGAGGGTCATTCCCTATGCCTCCAGGCAGACCCCACCCCACCCCCACCGAATGCCTGAGTGGCTACCACTCTAGAGTCACCACCACACCATGACACAGCATCTATTGTAAGAGTATAAAATCCCCTGCTGGGAGCAGCCTTACATCTTGCTGTTCCACCTGTACTATCCTTCTGGCCTTCTCAACATTACTTTCTTTTTTTTTTTGTTTTTGTTTCTTTTTTTATAGTATTTTATTTGATCATTTCCATGCATTTTTCATTAAAGACAAAGATCATTTTCTTTTCCTCCCTCCCACCCCCTGTGGCCGACGTGTGATTCCACTGGTATCATATGTGTTCTTGACTTGAACCCATTGCCATGTTGTTAGTATTTGCATCAGAGTGTTCGCTCCGAGTCTTTCCTCTGTCATGTCCCCTCAGCCATTGTAGTCAGGCAGTTGCTTTTCCTTGGTGTTTCTATTCCCTCAGTTTGTCCTCTGCTTTTGGATAGTGTTTTTTTCTCCTTGATCCCTGCAGATTGTGCAGGGACATTACACCACCACTAATGGAGAAGTCCATTACGTTCGATGATACCACAGTGTGTTTGTCTCTGTGTACAATGTTCTCCTGGTTCTGCTCCTCTCGCTCTGCATCACTTCCTGGAGGTTGTTCCAGTCTCCATGGAACTCCTCCACTTTATTATTCCTTTTAGCACAATAGTATTCCATCACCAACATATACCACAATTTGTTCAGCCATTCCCCAATTGATGGGCATCCCCTCGTTTTCCAGTTTTGGGCCACCACAAAGAGCGCAGCTATGAATATTTTTGTACAAGTCTTTTTGTCCATTATCTCTTTGGGGTACAGGCCCAGCAGTGCTATGGCTGGATCAAAGGGTAGACATTCTTTTATCGCCCTTTGTGCATAGTTCCAAATTGCCCTCCAGAATGGCTGGATCAGTTCACAACTCCACCAGCAATGAATTAATGTCCCTACTTTGCTACATCCCCTCCAGCATTCATTACTTTCCATAACTGTCATGTTAGCCAATCTGCTAGGTGTGAGGTGATACCTCAGACTCAACATTACTTTCTAAGTTGATAAATTTCTCTTTAATTTTAAGCTAAGTTTTGGCCCCTCTTCACCCTCACAAAAATTTCACCTGAGATCCTAGGATAATACTGGTTGAATTCATAATCAATAATAAATAAACATTTATTAAGTGCCTACTATGTTCCAGGAACTGTCTTAAGCATAGAGTATACAAAAAGAGGTAAAAATCAGAACCTATCCTCAAGGACCTTATACTCCAATGAATTTAAGAGAAGTCTTCCCTAAGTACTTAAATCTTAGGGTACTACTAGTACCCTCATATAAGTTATGGAATAAGGTAGTTTTATCTTTTTTCTTACATTGCAGACAGACAAATTGCCTCAAAATGAGTCTCCTTATGGTAAGGAGCTAAGAAGACATGACTAGTCCATATTAGGAAATTTGTTTGATTTTTTTTAAAAAATAGACCTGAATTTCTTACACTAGATATCATTTACAATGGGAGTTTATGTTGGAGAATATATACTTGTTTCTGATTATTCCAAGAGAATGTAAACTTCCAAAAGAATACAAGTCCTCTCAGAGCAGGAACAATTTCATTTTTTTGTGTTTGTGTCCTCAGGCAAAGTACCTGACCTGAATAAATGTATATTGGATTTCTTAGTAGTACTGCCTAGGAAAATGTTTTTTATTCATACTTCTATTATTATTAACAAATTTAATAATAATAGCCAGTATATATTTGAGACTTTAAGACTTACAAATAGGTTAGCCACAACTTCCTTTGCATACAACTCATCTAGAGTTATCATTCTGCCCTTGAAAGACTGTTATTTCTCTTCTATTACAGTTCTCTTCCCTGCTGTAGATATACCATCTTGACATTTTTAACAAAAGAGGAATATCCAATCTTATTTTTACCCTGAAGGGAACATAACATAGAAGTCTATGTGTATATTTAAATTTTGGATCCTTGTCTTAAATCACACAAATAGAAAAGACTGACTTTGGATAATATGGCTGTCATTCTATGACAAAGACCACCTTACTTGCAGGTTTTCTCAGGGGCCAGAGGGACAGATTTTATTTGGCTATTTATTCCTCATATATATCATTGAATTATTATACTGCATTTATTTATATTCTTGTAACAAATGCCTTACACTACTGTCACTGTCAATGAAAGTTTATTTGTTTGTTTTTTTTTTCCTACAAAAGTTATTATTTTATTTTGTGGACTTTCTTGACACATAGCAGCCAACCAAAAGCAGAGTTGTTCAATTTCAAGAATAATTCTGATCAAAGTGAATATTTTGGTAAGAATGAGCTGGAAATTTGTGCAATTCTCCATTTGTTTTCATTACACAGATCTGGTCATATTATAGTACTATATTTATGGTTCCTGGCAGGAGTGGAATAGATGGTTTCTAAGGTCTCTTCCAGCTTTCTTAACCTAAACCAATGCACTTCTATTTATTTAATGTTTCTTAAATGCATATAATAATGTTCAAGGGTATATTTTATATCCTCAATTATGTAACTATAAGATATTAATATAGTTATAATACAGTTCTTCCAATAATATGTTAGCCTGGACACTGAATAAGGAAGACTTATATGTAGAGAACTAATAGCTAAATAAAACTTTATAAACTGTCTACAAATTATATGATTCTTAGAAAGCTCTAGCTACTTTTCTACCACCACCAATATCAGGAGAAAGAGGGTATATAGGATGGAGGGCCTTTTTTCTTAGTTTCATGAATTGCCAGGTACAAATAATTCATTTACTCAGCCTATTGGTATCTATTTGTTGTTGTTCAGTTGTTTCTGACTCTTCATGATCCCACTTGGAATTTTCTTAGTAAAGATGCTGGAATGGTTTCCTATTTCCTTCGCTAGCTCACTTTATAATCGAGCAAATTGAGGTCAACAGGATTAAGTGACTTGGACAGACAGCTAGTAAGTGTCTGAAGACAATTGAACTCAGGTATTCCTGACTCCTGGCCCTGTGCTTTATCCACAGTGCCACCTCACTGCTCTTCTATTACTAACTTGGCTAGTCTTCAGGAAGAAAACACAATGTCTCCAAAACTATGCTCAATGCTTTTCCAGCATGATAAACCATCTAACTGCATATCATAGTCTGGGCAGTAGGTTTTCTTCATCCACTCAATAGTATCACATGGCAGCCCACAATTCTTGAACTAAATTGTTAGAAAAAGTATTTCCAGAATTTGAGTATTTCTTTTCTAAAGTAGTAAGACTGTATATGGAGTCTTGCTCTTAACTCTATATGATATGTCACATTTAGGAACAATGTTGACATACTAAAGCATTCCCATAGAACAATAGCAAGGATTGTGAAGGATAACTAGGCTGTAAGAGCAGGGGTCAACAAATATGAGTCCATGAGCTCTGCTGTTTGTTTTTAGTGTCCTCAACCTAAGAATGGTTTTTACATTAGCTCATAAACCATAAAAAATGGAAGGTAGACCATATGGCCCATAGGCCATTGTTTGATGACCCCTACATTAGAGGATTGGTTGTTAATGTTTATTTAGCTTGGAGAAGGGAAGACTTGGGGAAGAGCAGGGATACTTGATAATGCTTTCACATATAGAAAGAACCCTCAAATGAAAGAGGAATTAGGTTTGTTTTTCTTGGACCTATAGGATAATTTAGAAAGAGGGCTGGATGTTAGAAAGGCAAGTGTCAGCTCCATATAAAAGCTTTTCAGAAATGAAACCATGTCATGTACTGAGCTTTCTCCACCAGAAATCATTGAGCTGATATTCAATAACCTCTCTTCTGAAATCCTGTATAAGGGATTTCTCTTTTCAGATGGAGATTGGGTGAGATGACCTGAAAACTTCCTTCCACCTCAAAGATCCTATAATAATAACAATAGTAGATAATATATATTTAGTATTTTAATGTCTGTAACATACTCTAAAAACCTCATTTCATTTTATCTTCACAACAAATATGTGTATGGTTAATGAAATTATTACCTCCATTTTACAGATAAGCAAAGTTGGGGTCAGAGAAACTAAAAGAAATTAAAGTTGCCCAGGGTCACAACTATTCAGTGTCCGAGACTGGATTCAAACCCACATCTTTTCTGATTTCAGTTCTAAAATTATTCACTAAGTCATGTTGATTCCATTTATTAGATCTATAACTTAAGTCCTTTATTCAGCCCTTAATGCCTTTCTTCTCAGTATATTAGTGACTGAGTCAATATTTCCTACTTTAAGTTTTTACTTCCCACTTTCATTCCAGGATTCATGAGAATCTTACATTTCCTTATTTTAGGGAATCATGAAATTATATCATTGTAATAGATGATCACTTCTTTTTAACAGAGGAAAAATCCAGAGAAACAAATAAATTTCATTTTTTTGAAAACGTATAACTGAAGCAGACTAAACAAAGATGTCTCAGTTAAAAATCAAATGATGTTGCATTTGGCCTATTTAGGTTATGGAGACTAGCTCCTTTAACATCTAAATTAAAGAGGCTTAAAAGGTCATGTACCTTTCACAAGCTACCAGTAGTGAATGAATTCTTAATTAAATCTGGAATAGAGGCAATTAAAAAAGATGGAAGATAATTTTGATTACATAAAACAAAAGCTTTTGCACACAAAAATTAATGTATCTAGCATAAGAAGGAAAAGGGTTACAGGAGAAAAAAATCTTGGCATCAAATTTCTCTGATATGGATTTGATATCCAAGATAGTATAGACAAGCTAACATATACATAATATAAAAAACTATTTATCCCCCAATAGAAAAGTGGTCAAAGAATATGAACGATTTTTTTCTCAAAAGAATAACCAAATACTAGTGACTATATGAGAATGTGCCAATCACTAATAAAATTGCAAATCAAAACAATGCTGAGCTTTTACCTCATCCTCAGCAATTTGGCAAAGATGGGAATAGCTGATGTTGGAGAGGTTGTGGAGAGATTTTTGGGAGACAGATACATTAATGTGTTCCCAATAAATCTATGAATTATTACTGCCATTTTGGAAATCAGCTTATAATTTTGTAAATAATAAGGTGAGTGCAATGTCCATATCCTTTAACCAAGAGAATGTATTATTAGACTTTTAAGCCAAGTATATCACTGACAAAAAGGAAAACTTCATAAATACCAAAATATCAAAATCTGCCATTTTCACAATAGAAATGAACTAGAAACAAAGTGGGATCCAATTAACTGGGAAATGGCTAAAGAAAGGATGACACATTAACTTAATTCATGTATCATAGCACATAAATATTATACTATAGGAAACAACAAGCATGATGAATGCAAGCATCATGGAAACACATGAACGGAACTAAATTGAAATAGTCAGAAAACAATATACACAATGATTACAAAAGTGTAAGTGTGAGAAAAAAAAACCCAGCAACTACAAAACAATTAAGACTGAATGATGAAACATTATAAAGAACAAACTTGGTCTAAAAAAGAGGGAAGATACCTACTATGCAAAGGTTGGGTTCTATAGGTTGGGGGTTGTGGCTTTGTATTTGTCAGATTGTTTTGATATGTCAATCACTTTCATTTTTATTCTTCCTCTTTTTCTTTCTTTAAAAAAATCCTTTGCAATTAGGAATGGCTTTCTTAGAGATGGTATTGGAGGACCATTGGAGGAAATCTATAGAAGAGAAAAAGAGAAGGCAGCAATAAAAAATATATTAAGAAAGATAACTTTGGTAGAACCAAGATGGTGGAGTTAACTAGAATAGGTCCATGTTACCATAGAAATCTTCTCTGACCAAGATTAAAATATCGTTACAAAATGAATACAGGAGTGAAAGAACCAAAAAGGAGACAGTGAAACAACTTTCAAGAAAAGAAAAATCCAAAAGGTAGGCAGAGAACATCTGAGGCACTGGGGTGAGAGGAGAGCAGAGCCAGCAAGAGGCTGTAGCAAGGAGGAAAGAGCAAGCAAAGAGCAAGCCACACACCCCCACCCTACATCTGCTGTCCCAGGTTTGAACTTAAACTCAAGCTAACATTCATACCCTAAGATTCTGCCAGGGCAAATAATGGTCTAAGCAAACCTACATCCCCTGAAATTTCAAACCTGTGGAGAATTCTGGATTCCCAGTTGCAGGCAATCTAGGCTGAAGTGGGCTGATCTTAGTGGGCCCAGAGAGAAACTAGAAATCCCAGTCTGGGCTTGATATGAGGACATTGTTTACACTTTGGGGTGAGGACACAGTCCATAGAGCCCCTCTAGCAATCTTTTTTGCCCCAAACTAAAGATGGAGCTGCAGGACAGAGAAATCAAGAGTGTACCTGATTAGATCAAGTACCCAGTGAGACCAAAATATTAAGCCTAAGCCTGGGACTAGAATTTTATCAATGCCTGGGACTAGAATTTGATCAATCCCTGACCTGATCAAGCTCAGAGTGAGATGAAAAGCTCATGCCCAGGCCTGAGGAATGTTTTTTAAGCTATTAGCATCTCAGGGGTCAATTGAATCAACAAGGAGAGTGGATACTCAGAGCTCTCAGCCCACAGACCATCATATTATCCTGCAAAAACTAAAACTGATAAAAACCCAGAAAATAAGCTGAGAATAGAATAAAGGAAGGACTGAACTTTAATAGGGTAACCCAACTTGCTAGAAAACAGTCTACCTATAATTAGAGAGGGAAAATGAACAAATAATTTAAAAAGTGTCTCACTCTAAAGAGTTTTTATGGAGACAAAGAGCAGGGTGCAGATACAGAAGGGAAAAGTGAAAGCAAAGAAAGCACACCCAAAATCCAAAAGAAAAATATGAATTGGACATAAATTCTGCAAGAGTCCAAAAAGATTTCAAAAACCAGTTAAGAGAGGCAGAGAAATGAAAGTGATACAAGGAGAAAAGAATGTGATGCAAGAAGAAATGGGTCACTTTGATCCAGGCATACCACTGCTGGGTTTACACCCCAAAGAGATAATAAGGGGAAAAAACTTGTACAACAATTTTTATACTGTCACTCTTTGTGGTAGCAAAAAATTGGAAAATGAAGGGGTGTCCTTTGATTGGGGAATGGCTCAATAAATTGTGGTATCTGATGGTCATGGAATACTATTGTGCTGAAAGGAATGATGAACTGGAGGAATTTCACATGAACTGAAAATAACTCCAGGAATTGATGCAGAGTAAAAGAGCAGAACCAGGAAAACACTGTACACAGACTGATACATTATGGTACAATTGAATGTAATGGACTTTTCTACTAGCAGCAATGCAAAGACCAGGACAATCCAAAGGAACTTAGGAGAAAAAACACTATACACATCCAGAGAACCAGAAATGCATTAGAATATATGAATGATTATGTAATACAATAGGGATGTGACTAAAGTTTTGATGTTAAGGAATCACTCTATGGCAAATATGAATAGCATGGAAATAGGCTTTGAACAATGATATATGTATAATACAGTGAAACTTCTTGTCAGATTTGGGAGGGGGTTGGAAACCATAGGGAGGGATCATGTATCATGTAACCATGTAAAAATATTCTAATTTCTAAAAGTGGGAAAAAAAGAAGAAATCAGTCAATTGAAAAAGAAGAACCAAAAACTAACAGAGGAAAATCATGCCTTAAAAATCAGAACTCACCATCTAGAAACTAATGATTTCATGAGAAACCAAGACACAATAAAGCAGAATCAAAGGAATGAATAAAACAGAAGAAAACACGAAATATCTTACTGAAAAAAAGACAATTTGTGTAGAAAACAGATCTAGGAGAGACAGTTTGAGAATTATTGGACTACCTAACAGCCATGATCAAGAAAAAGCCGTGGATATCATATTACAATAAATTATCAAAGAAAACTGCCCAGAGATCCTCAAACATGAAAATAAAATTGAAATTGAAAGAATTCATAGATCGCCTCCAGAAAGAGATCCTCAAATGACAACTTCCAGGAATGTAATAGCTAAATTCAAGAGCCACCTAGCTAAGGAGAAAATCCTTCAAGCACCTAGAAAGAAACCATTCACATACCATGGAGCTACAATTGTGATCACAGAGGAACTAGAGGCTTCTACATTAAAGGATGGAAAGACATGGAATATGATATGCAGGAAGCCAAAAGATGAGTTTACAACTCAGAGTCACCTATCCAACAAAACTGAGTATATTCTTTCAGGGGAAAAATGGACATTCAATAAGATAGAAGATTTCCAATCATTCCTGTGCAATAAGTCAGATCTAAACAAGAAAATTTGAAATCTAAACATAAGACACAAATGAAGTCCAAAAAGGTAAATAAGAAAGAATAATTTAAGGGACTCATTAAGGTCAAAATGTTTATATGTCTACCTGGAAAGAGTATATATGTAATTCTGAAAAATTACTCTTCGTGGTAAAGAAGGTAGAAGGAATTGACTGAGAAAGAGGGTGGGTAAGTAAGCTGATTATAATGATATGATGTATATGATAATATAAGATGACATGATATGTATGTAAATGTTATGATATGAAATGATATGCATGTATATTAATGACATAAAAATCAAGTGGTAAAAGATTTTTGCACTGAGAGATAAGGGAAGGAACAGATAAAATGGGTTAAATTATATAACATAAAGAGCTATGAAAAATTATTAGAGAGAGGGGAAGATAGGTAGAAGGGGAATAAGACAAGAGAAGGAAGAGGTAACTGAAGGGAGGGGAAGCAGGGGGGTTGAAAAAAGCAAAATACTGGTGAGGAGGAACAGAGTGAAAGGGAATAGAGTAGCATATAAAGGGGATGGTATGATAGAGGACAATACACAGTAATCATAACAATAAATGTGAATGAGATGAACACACCCATAAAATGGAAGCAGATAGCAAAGTGGATTAAAATCCAGAATCCTAGTATTTATTGTAGTTGTGGCTGGAGATTAGACCTCTGTGGGGGAAGTAGGTGGTGGTGAGGGGGATCTGGATTTCATCAGATTGGCAATTTAGCTAAACTGCTCCCTACTTTTTTCCTACATTTCCTTTTCTTTACTATCTCTACTTTGTTGTAATAAAGCTACTAACAGCCTCCTGATTTTAACTGTAATTATTACAATTTGGTGACCACCCTTTTTAAATATTACACAGTATATATTTAAAACCATCAGCAAGTATCATCTGCAATGGGGATAAGACAGAAGCCTTCCCAAGAAGATCAGAAGTGAAGCAAGGATTCCCATTATCATGTCTATTATTTAATATTGTACTAGAAACACTAGCAGTAGCAATTATAGAATAAAAAGAAATTGAAGGGATTAAAGTAGGCAATGAGAAAACTAAACTCTCACTCTTTGCAGATGATATGATGGTATTCTTAAAGAATCCTTGAAAATCAACTAAAAGTCTAGTGGAAATAATTAACAACTATAGAAAAATTGCAGGGTACAAAAAAACCCCCACATACATCATCAGTATTTCTATATATTTCCAACAAAACTCAGCAGCAGGAGTTAGAGAAACTCCATTTAAAATCAGCCTAGACAACATAAAATATTTAAGAATCTATCTGTAGAGACAAACATCAAAATTATATGAACACAACTACAATATACTTTTCACACAATTAAAACTTGATCTAAATAATTGGAAAATCATTAATTGCCCATGGGTAGGACAAACTAATATAATAAAAATTACAATCCTACTCGAATTAATCTACTTATTCAGTGTCATATCTATCAAACCCATCAAAATGAATGATTTTGATTATATCAAATGTAAAAGATTTTGTACAAACAAAAAACAAAATAATACAACCAAAATTGGAAGGAAAGCAACAAACTAGGAGAACATTTTTATAACAAAACTCTGACAAAGGTTTAATTTCCCAGATATATAAGGAACTAAGTCAAATTTACAAAAAAATTAAGCCATTCCCCAACTGACAAATGGTCAAGGGATATGAATAAGCAGTTCTCAGATGAAGAAATCTAAACTATCAATAAGCACATGAAAAAGTATTCTAAATCCCTACTGATTAGAGGAATGCAAATGAAAACAACTCTGTGGTACCACCTCACACCTAGCAGACTGGTCAAAGCAAAGACTGGTCAGCAAAGGAAAGTGATAAATGTTGGCGGGTATGTAGCAAAATTGAGACATTGATACACTGCTAGTGGAGTTGTGAATTAATCCAACCACTCTGGAGGGCAATTTAGAATTATGCCCAAAGGGCTTTAAAAAATTGCCTGTCTTTTGACCTAGTCATACCACTACTGGATTTGTACCCCAAAGAGATAATAAGGAAAAAGACTTATACAAAAATATTTATGCTCTTTGTGGTGGCAAAAAACTGGAAAATGAGGGGATTTCCATTGATTTAGGAATGCCTGAACAAATTGTGGTATCTGGTGGTGATGGAATACTATTGTACTGAAAGGAATGAAGATATGGAGGAATTCCATGTGAATTGGAAAGACCTCGAGGAATTGATACAGAGCAAAAGGAACAGAACCAGGAGAACATTGTACAGATACTGAAACATTGTGGCATAATGGAATGTAATAGACTTTTCTACAAGTGGCAGTGCCATGACCCAGGATAAGCCAGAGGAACTTAAGAGAAAGAAAGCTATCCACATCCAGAGAAAGAACTGTTGGAGCAGAAATGCAGAAGAAAAACAAATGATTGATCACATGATTATATGGGGATATGATTGGGGTTTTGTCGTTAAATGATCACTCTATTATAAATAAAAATAACATGGAAATAGGTTTTGAACAATGATATATGTATAAACCAGTGGAATTGTTTGTTAGCACCAGGAGTGGGGAGGGAAAGAACATGAATTGTATAACCATGGAAAAATATTCTAAATAATTCATAAATATTTTTTTTAAAAAAGAAAGATAACTTTAAAAGTTGTGCATTTAAAAAAATATATAAGGTAGAAATGTCCTAGGACACATATTTTTAACAATGTGGGAAAACACAGAAGCAACAAGGAATTTGGTTGATGCTATTAAGATTATGTGGCATTGGACTAGTTATCTGTCACTAAAGAAAACTCAGATATTTGGGAATGTAATCTAAATTCCACATAATGAAACTCTTAGAAAATATTTTGATGAAAAAAAATTTTTAATATTTTGTTGAAAACTCATCAAACATTATGACAATGTATTTGAATGTACATATATAATCTATAATGATTCAAATAAAATAATTGGTATTAATAAGATGAATATACCTCTAACATATGCAAAAATGTCATTAACACTTATTATTAATGATGCTTTCCATTTAAAACTGTTCCTTAGGTATATTCATGTGAACAATTTTAAAAGTTAAAAGGAATTAAGTTTTAACCATGCATATATCCAAAAGATTAAATATGGAACAAATATAAAAATGCAAAGCTTTTTCTTTTTCCCATTCATTTACAACACTCTGGGATTCGTATTCATGTGAACAGACACAGTATCCACAAATACATTTTCATCATTAAAAAGCTTGGAGAAGCCAAAATCAACAACATTCTATGAGATGATCCAAAGGAAACATGATATTCCTAAGCATTAAATGATCTTGGATTACAAATTGCCAAATTCCTTTAACAATGAGAGGCTCTGAAAAGTTTCAGAAAATCTGCTTAAATAATCCTTGGATAAATCTATTCCTTCTTTTTACTAAATGAAGTTCCTCGGTACTTGTCCTCAGCCCCTAGCTCTCATGGTTTGTTTGACCAATGTTTCTCTTTGGGAAATGCCTCTGTAAAGCTTTATCAGTAGGAGCTAAGGAAGAAGATACAGAACCTCTCATGACATTTCCTATCTGAATAGGAATAGAATCATTACTTAACCTCTGTGTGTGTGTCATAGCTTCTTCATCTGTACAATGTGGGGGCTAGACTAAATTATCTCTGAGATTCATTTTAGATTCCATGAGACTAAGAAGACAACAAATTATCGGCTACATTGGGGGCAGCTAAAGGAAATTGCTCAGTTTGAAGAGTCTAGACATTCTGGCAGTTAGTTCATTATTTATTCCAATGAAATACAGTGGAAATCACCACTGCCAGCCACTACCACCATCTCCTTTCAAATGGTTCTTATTTTGTGGGCTGTAAGAACAAAAGTGGCTGTCATCTTATTTTACCTACCTGTCTTCTGTGGATTTTCTGTAGGATGGCTCAGAATATTTAATATATGTTTAGCAATACGATACTAATTCCTCTGACTCAGGAGCTAAAGAGAAAGGTGGTGAGGACCCAGTTGATAGATTACACAGCCTGAAATCAAAAAGACCCGAATTCAAATCCACTCTCAGACACTCAGTATCTATGTGAACTTGGGCAAATGACTTAACCTGTTTGTCTTAATTTCCACAATGGTAAAATGGGGATAATAATAGCACCCACTTCCCAGGGTTGTTGTGAGGATCAAATGAAGTCATAAATGTAAAGCATTTAGCACAGTGCCAGGCACGACCTCTCTATGTAATGTAATGAATGTAATGGATAGAAATGGATAGAAAACACAAAGCCAGGAAGATTTGAGTTCCAGTGCTCCTTTTGACTCAATGGCAAACCTCAGCCCGTTCCTTAAACTAAGACTGTTAGCTGAAAAGATGGTGAAGTCCCATGTGTGTTTTAGGAAGTTTCCTCCCCTTGGAATTTTCTATACCAGCAAAATCATAAACCTATTTCCATCTCTCACTGCAAAGAAAGTGATTTTAAAAAGGAGGTAAAGGAAAACAACCATTCTACTATAATTTCTTGTATTTCTTTAAGACTGGAGAAGAAAATGTAATAAGAAAGCTAAAAAAAAAATTAACTCGGCTTATCTAAAGTTAGAATTAGACAATAATATTTGTAAACCCTATTGTTTAGATGACATATCCAGGCATCCACTCCCTTTTTCAGTCAGCTCCAGAGAGGAAGATGTTAAAATTGGATGCCTTCTTTCAACTTATTAACATTTTCCCACTACATTAGGCTAGAATCAGAGAATAGTAAACTGGGCTTGAATCATTACCCTTCTGAGACACTGCTAATTGTTAGTCAAATCAATAATGATTCTCTTTCATTTAAGCATTTAGAGACACAGACTCAGTACCTTCCCTCCAGGCATAGCATCTGTCCAGCCCCAGAAATACTTCTAGGTTTCAGTCACGTGAGGGAGCCTTGGCTTTCTTTTCTTGGGGAAAACAAAAGACTCCCTCTGACTGTGTGTATTCTCAGGCCAGTCAAAGGGTTAAGTCGCTACAGTAGAGCCCTGAATTTGGGAACTAAATCTGGCAACCATCCCAGAGTCAGTTTCCAAAAGGAAACAGCGACTCTATGCCCATACAAAGGAGGTGGTTTCCTTAGCAACAGTGTCTGATAGAAGAAAGTATGGCCGACAGGTGAGCACTTACATTGCTTGAGAAAGGAGAAAACAGTTCATCCCTACTGCCGAGAGCCATAAAGAATCATTTTAATAGATCTTCCGTTTTAGGGTTTAGTCCCTTGAGAAAACCATGAGAACAGTTGCATCTTGACATGTGCTTTGGCAAACATCATGATCAATACCTTCGTCTCTCTGAGCCTTTGGAAAAAACCCAAAATCATTCTGAGTGTGGCTTCTGCAGAGGTTGTAATACATGGATGTGCTCCACAAATGAAAAAAATAAGGCCTATGGAGCCAAACATTTGTTAACTACAGACTGAGCTAACAAAAAAGATGATATTAAGGGAAAACTTTTTTTTTAACCAAATAAACTAAAAAAGAAAAAAGAGAGGGTTGAAATTGTACATGTTTTATACAATCATCTATCTTGAAAATCTTTAACCTGGCCATTCTTTCTTTTATTCTTCAATTTATTATACCTTTAATAGACAACACACAAAGTCCTATAGAGGGAATATACAAAACTCCATTCTCACCAGGGATGTAGGTTCTGGACTAAAACTGACCCAAATTCATCTTGGAAGCAGGCTTAACACAGAGAGAATCATAGTGATTGTTGTAATAAGAATAGCTGCTATTTATATAGAACTTTATGGTTTGCAAAGTCAGAGGAAGGGAAGGCGAAAGAGAGACAGAGAGAGATGTGTGTGCACATACACAGTATACATACATTTTGAATACATATACACATATGTTTGTATGAACATATTTGAGCAGGGAGACTAGGATACTACCATCTTCACAGTAATCCAGCAACCTAGATGTCATCCTCCTTTCTTCATTCTCATTCTCTCAAACTACCTGGTGTCTTATCATCTCATTTCCACCTTCAAAGTATCTTTCCTATAGATCCCTTTTCTCCATTCACATAACTGACACCCTGGTACAGAACATCACTACTATATGTCCAGATTATTACAGGAGTCTTCTAGATGGCCTTCTGGTCTCAAGTCTCTTCTCACTCCTATATATCTAGCTAAAACACATCCCACCTCTCCTCTACCATCATCCAATCCCCTTAAGAAATTCTAGAGGCTCTGTTTTATCTCCAGTATCGAACATAAAATTTTCTGTTCAGCTTTTAAAGCCCTTCATAACCTGTCCCCCTCTATGATCGATGGCAGTACCCCCATTCGTCACACACAAAACTCAATTTCCTGACCCTTTGCTTTTTCACTAGATATCCCTCATGTTTAGAATATTCCTCAAAATTATATTTTCCCCCATGTTTTCAATGGGTTCCTTCCAGATTCAGTTCAAATCCTACCTTCTGAAGGAATCCTATCAGTCATTCTCCTCCCCTAAAATACTAGTTATTTCTCTCAAAGATTACCTCAGATAGTACATATGGATTCTTAATATATATAACCTGTATATGTGCTTAGTTGCTTGCATGTTGTCTCTCCTATTAGAATGTTAGCATGTGTAGGGCAGGAATTGTGCTTTTTATCTTTTTTTTTAATTATCTAGTGCTCAGTAAGTGTTCAATAAATGCTTGTTAATCAACATACCATAAAGATATTG
Organism: Monodelphis domestica; assembly: GCF_027887165.1. Lineage (NCBI taxonomy): Eukaryota > Metazoa > Chordata > Mammalia > Didelphimorphia > Didelphidae > Monodelphis > Monodelphis domestica. The sequence goes on from NC_077229.1 coordinate 372,230,767, forward strand.
TTAACTTGGCAGTAACATGGAACTACTAAATTAGTCAGAAAAACCAAGTCTTTAATCAGGAGAAATAGGTCCAATATTCAACTGCTATCACAAAGCACCAAAAACTATTCAGTCAATACCTTGGAACTCCAGGAAGTATCCCTGGGAGAATGCACCATGGTAGATGATTTCTCAAAAAAAAAACAGTAGAATTTGGGGAACTAAGGACCAGGAAATATGATTGATTGGCATTACCTTGGCTACAAGGAAATGAGAAGTCCAAGACAGAATTATCAGGGAGAGGCTGATGCTTTACAGTGGATACAAAAAAGAAGGGTTCAGTCAAGGGTTGGGCTACCTGGGAGAGGATTTTGATGCAATGGGATAAACTACTAAGATAAAAGACTACTTAACATTTGATTTAGGTCTACCACAAGGTATATTGTTCTATCTGAAATGGGCAAGTCTGGGACTCTGGGTGAGTTCTCAGGGGACTATGGCAGACTTGGGGTCTCCAGATTTCAAAGTGACAATATAAATGGGCAAATTTCATAATTCAACACTTGATTTGCAAATCTGTTGATTGTCTGGACAAAATAATGCATAAAGTATTAATAATGTGGATTAAACTAAAAGTATGTCACATTTTCAGAAAGCCAGTAGAGGACATTTACCAGTATAGCCCTGTCCTATAGTTCCATTGATAGCGGGAATTCCCAGGTGAGAAAACTTTCTCTGTAAATCCAAGTTGGCATTGTCTTTACAATTTATAGTTTTATATTTTCCTTAGAGTGCTAAGATATTAGATGACTTGCCCAGGGCCACAAAGACACTTGAACCTAGTTCTGCCTGACTCTAAGGCCAGCTCTCTAGTCATTAATCTACAACTATCTTTCATGTGGTAACTAGGCTGTAGAATGGATAGAAGGCTAGGTCTGGAGCTAGGAATACCTGAATTCAAATCTGTTTCAATTAGTAGCTGTGACATTGGATAAATCATTTAACCCTATTTGCCCTACTTTCCTCATCTGTAAAATGAGTTAGAGAAAGAAATGGCAAACTATTTCAATATCTTAGCAGAGAAAACCCCAGATGGGGTCATGAAGAATGGTATATGACTAAAATGACTGCGCCACAACAAGCCTTTCATATATGCGATGGGAGAAAAACTTGTAAGTATCGTTTAAAATTACTATATCTGAGTGTCTCTGACAAAAGTCTCATTTCTCAAATATACAGAGAACCGAGTCAAATTTATAAGAATTTAAAACATTTTCCAGTTGAAAAATAGTCAAAGGATATGAACAGGCAGTTCTCAAAGGAAGAAATTAGATCTCCATTGTGATATGAAAAAAATGCTCCAAATCACTATTGTTTAGAGAAATGTACATTGAAACAACTCTAAGGTACTACCTCATACTTATCAGATTGGCTAACATGACCAAAAAGAAATATGATAAATGTTGAAGGGGATGTGGAAAAATTGGGACACTAACATACTGTTAGTGGAACTGTGAACTGATACAACCATTCTGGAGAGCAATATGGAACTAGGCTCAAAGGGCCATAGAACTATGCATACCCATTGATTTGGTAATACCACTACTGGGTCTGTATTCCAAAGAGATCAGAGATAAGAAAAAAAGGACCTACCTGTACCAAAGTATTTTTAGCAGCTCTTTTTTTTTTTGTATTAAAGGCAAAGAATTAGAAACTGAGGGAGTTATCTCCCATTTGGGGAATGGAGAAAAAAGTTGTAGTAAGTATATGGTTGTTGTGGAATACTACTGTGCTATAAGAAATGAGAAAAGTTCAAAGAAACCTGAAAAGACTTTTATGAACTGATACAAAATGAAGGAAGCAGAACCAAGAGAACTATGTATACAGTAACAGAAATATAAAAGAAATAATATAATATGAAGCATTAAATCATTATCAGCAAAGCAAGTTTCCAAGATAACCACAAGGAACGCACAATGAAAATGTATCCATAGCCAAAGAAACTGGAAACTGTTGGAAGGTTTAGTGTAAATCAAAGTATACCATCTTCTACTCTTTTTCCTTCATGAGATTTTTATTGCAGCTGTGATATGTATCTTCTATCACAACATGAGCAATATAGAAACATGTATTGTATGAAAGTACTGATGTATAACTTATATCAGACTACTTATTGCCTCAGAAAGAGGAAGGGAGAAAACATGAATACTAAAATGTCAGAAAAAATTGTCAAAAATTGTTTCTACATGTAACTGAAAGAAATTTGTTTAAATAAATAAGTAAAATTGCTGGGTCTGATACTTTCCTTAATCATGAAGGATTAATGAACTTTCCCTAAAAGATTCACAAAAGACTGACTACTGGAGGAATGGCTTGTTGAAAAATAGACTCCAAATTTATTTCTTCCTAGTAGTTGTCTATAATTTATAATATAGTATTTAGCTATTTAGTTTTCTGTTGTCAGTGCCTGTTCAAGATAAATATAAATGACTAGTCAATTCATTAGTCAACAGCACACATAGACAGAAATATGTACACACATATAAACACAAGCCCCAAATAGTTGTTGTCCTTATTGTTTTGTTGTTATTTAGGGAAGATACGTCTTGAGACTATCTTTTACCTTTCTTTGTATCCCCAGTATCACAGCTAGTACTTGTTAGGGTAAGTAGGGTCGAATTCCTTTGTCATTGATTGTAAGTATAAAAAAGAGTTGAAATAATAAAAGCTATGGTAGGTCTAGGTTTTTTGAAGAGATAAGACTTAATATTGGTCATGAATAATAGCTTGAATAAAAGCAAGGGCACAAATATCCACCATTGTACCACAGTTTCCCCTTCCTGTCTGAATCACAAATGCAAGTGGTAGCCAGCAAAGAGAAATTGAACATAGAAAAATAGTGAATAAAGGCCATAATACTGACTGAGAGCAGAAGAGTGACAGTACAAGCTAAATGGTATTATTTTATGATTGTAGCTACTGAGTTAAATAATGGAAGTCATAATTCTAGCCAAGCACATTGATGAAGCTTTGCCAAAGACATTAGTTAGTCATTCAACAAGAATTTAAGTTTTTCAAAGTGCCAGACTCTGTGCTAGGAATCCAAAAAAGAAAGAAATGTGATTCTTGCCCTTAAGGAGTTCACATTCTAGTACAGGAGAGAATAGGCACAAAAAATGAATAAATGTACATACAAGATAGAGACAGAATAAGTAGAAGGTCATCTAAGAAAGAAGGCACTTTAGGAAATGGTGGGTGAAGTGCCTGGTGAATTGATCTCAAAGGTGAAACGATAATCAACAATGTAACACACAAGAGGGAGTTTATTTAAGTAAACTGAAGTTTGGGCTCAGCACTAAAAATGGCTGGCCCCAAGTCTGGGACTTGCAGGTTTTTTATATACTTTTGTGGTAGGGATTGCAGAGGAATTCCTGGGGTGGGGGGAGTGAACAGGAACTCCTGGGGCTGAGGTATTATCAGTTCCTGGCATATATCAGGAGGGGTAGGGACAAGAACTCCTGGGGTTAGGGGTCAGGGAGGGGAAAGAAGGGGTTTGGGAGCTGGCTCTTCAGTGGACTGGTTGGGAGATTGGGAAAGGACTCTTAGAAAACTGGTATTTTAATTCATCCTTGGAGAAGCCAGAGAAATCAGTGAGCAAACTGAGAAGCGATAGATTTCAGGGCATAGAGTTCATCCAGTGAAAATGAAGAAAGTCAGAAGATGGAGTAATCATATGCAAGAAATACCAACAAGGTCAATGTTAATGATCACAGAGTACATGAAGGAGAGTAAAAAGTAACTGACTGGAAAGGTAGGAAGTATTAGATTGTAAAGATATTCAATTCCAGAAAGTTTTATTTTTAATAGTAGAGGTAACAAGGAACCACTGAAGTTTAATGAGTAGGAAGGGAGTGATATAGTCAGAACATTGCTTTAAAACAGTAATTTTGGAAGCTGATTGTGTCAGGAAAGAACTAGGACTGAGAGACCAATCGCTCCCTAAAGCAATAGGAGGCTACTGCAATGAGATAATGGGGGGACCATTTAGCTTATACTGTCACTCTTCTGCTCTCAGTCAGTATCATGGCCTTTATTCTCTATTTTTCTATGTGCAAGAAAGGCAGCAATCTAAATAGAGAGAAGAGAGCACAAACATGGGTTCTGATGAAGGAAAAAGCAATAACACTTGGCAACAGATTGGATAGGTGGAGTTAGTTGAGTGAGGAAACTTCAATAGTATTAGAAATATTGGGATGAGAAGAAAGTTAATGGAAAAAGATAACATGATATTGCCAAGTCTTTGAGGTGAAAGAGAATAAAGACTCCACCAAAAAAAAAGTATCATTCCAGCCATATGAAACAGGAAGAAACTGACTCAGTTGGAACTTGTATCCATAGCAAGACAGAAGAAAGATTTCAAATGTGTTATATATTTTACCTGGTTTCTGGTATATAAACTGAAGAATTTCTTAATATAATTTAATGCTTATTTCCCATATTATTCTTAATCTTCTACCATCCATTTCTAAAAGCTTCTCCTCTTAGTAGAAAAATAGTCTATTCTCTTCATACCGACTGCCTCACTATCCATTTGTTCCTCATTCTGGTACCATTATCCTAAGGAAATTTCTCCCTCCAGGATCACCAGTGACTTGCTAATTGCCAAATTGCTCTTTCTCAATTCTCATCTTTCTAAATCTTCTGGCAATGCCTAACCCCTCCTCCTTGGTTTCTGTTGCCTCCTTCCTGGTTCTTCTATATTGATTACTACTCTATAATTGAACTTTCTTAATCATTCTCACTCCAGTGTTTATTACAGTGCCTGGTGAAATGGTATTTGATAAATTCCTATTTGACTTAACTTGTTCTTTGGGAAATATTTTTGTCCTTAGACTTCTTCCTTTTTTCCCCTTCCCTCTCTTTATTCTGCTTTTGCATTCTCCATATGATTATCAAATCTGTGTCCTGTGAAAGGAAATTCTTGGTTCTTTTTGTCTATTCTGATTTTGAACCTGTGAAAAGGGAATCCTTTGTTCTCTTTGCCTACTTGGAGTTAACAATCTGGAATAACAATAACTTAAGTGCCCTTACTTAATAGCTCATTAAACTGAAGACAGGATTAATTCTCTTTTGTCTACTTTTGAATTAATCAAAAAAGCAAATACATCCATACTTAACCCTAAAGTAAGGGAAGTCCACAAACTCTTACTTTTAGGAGAGTTAACATCTTTAGAGGTAAGAAGCCAGCAAGATACTTGAAAGAGCTCCACCCTTTTTTCCAACTCAAACACCCAGAAACTTTTGAATTCTTTTAAGAGTTCACACACTCAGAAACATGTGATTCCAAAGGTGTGAATCCTAGGAGAAGAGTTGCTACTTTCAGAGGATGAGAGGTGAGACAATTTTGGAAACTATGATTGGCCCCTGTGAAGAGCAGAGGAAAGGAAAACATCATAAAAGCTACATAATCCTTGGGCTGGCAGTCTGGTGAAGTTGAGTCTTGTGGAAAGTGTCTCCTAGAGATATTTTTGAGGAAAACTCATTGGAGACTGAATCATGGATCCTGTCTCCAAGTTAAACTGACTCCTGGATTACAATTAGCTGGGTGAGTGAAAAGACAGACTCCCTTCCTAGTTTCCTAAGAGACTAACTTCCATCTTGGAAGAGGCCACATGATTACTCACTACTAGCCCTCCTAGCTGAGGTATAGGCATTTTTTCTAACCTTTTTTCACATTTCTCTACTTTATTGTTTCCCCCTACTTGGTAAATAAACTGCATCCAACCATTACTCTGGCTCACATCTCAAACTCAATAGAAACAAAATTAAATTCATCATTTCCCCTCTAAATCCTTCTCTTCTTAAATTCCCCATTGTTGTTCATGGCATCATTGCCTTCATGGTCATCTAAGCCTAAAACATTAGAGTCATTCTGATCCTTCTTTCTGTCCTTCAATCCCTAAATTTTACCAATTACTAAGTTCAGTTTATTTATATCCTCCATGTATATTTCTCCCTTCTGTTCTCTCCTTCTCTTGCTATTAATCAAACATAGAAACTCATCATTTCTCAAATACTTTTAAATCTTGTCTCTCCCATCAGTTACCAATGCAACCAGAATTGGAAGGAAAGCAACAAACTGGGAGAACATCTTTATAACAAAACTCTGACAAGGTTTAATTTCCCAAGTATATAAGAAACTAAGTCAAATTTACAAAAAAATCAAGCCATTCCCCAATTGACAAATGGTAAAGGGACATAGTCAGTTTTCACAGGATGAAATCAAAACTATCGATAGGCACATGAAAAAGTGTTCCAAATCCCTACTGATTAGAGAAATGAAAATTAAAACAACTCTGAAAATTAAAACACCTCACACCTCGCAGATTGGCCAATATAGTCCCAAAGGAAAGTGATAAATGTTGGAGGGTGTGTGGCAAAATTGGGACATTAATACACTGCTGGTGGAGCTGTGAATTGGTCCAACCATTCTGGAGGGCAATTTGGAACTATGAACAAAGAGCTTTAAAAGACTATCTGCCCTTTAACCCAGCCATAGTACTGCTGGGTTTATACCCCCAAAGAGATAATAAGGAAAAATACTTGTACAAAAATATTTATAACTGTGCTCTCTGTGGTGGCAAAAATTGGAAAATGAGCAGGTGTCCATCGATTGGGGAATGGTTGAATAAAGTATGGTATATGATGGTGATGGAATATTTTTGTGATGAAAGGAATAAAGAAATGAAGGGATTCCATGTGAACTGGAACAACCTCCAGGAATTGACACAAAGCAAAAGGAGCAGAACCAGGAGAAGCTAAAACACTGTGGCACAATGGAATATAATGGACTTTTCTACTAGTAGTAGTACAATGAATGACCCAGGTTAATCCAGAGGAATTTAGGAGAAAGAAAGCTATCCACATCCAGAGAAAGAACTGTTGGACCAGAAATGCATTGGAAAATTGATCATGAAGTTCGATGGGGATATGATTAGGTTTTTGATGTTAAAGGATCACTCAGCTGCAAATATGAATAACATGGAAATAGGCTTTGAACAATGATACATGTATATCCCAGTGGAACTGCTTGTCAGCTTTGGGAGGGGAGAAGATCAAGCAGGAGGGGTGGGGTGGGGATCATGAATCATGTAACCATGGTAAAATATTCTAAATAAAAATTAAAAAAAAGAAAAGTTTTCTTAATGCAAGTTTCACTGTTATGCACTCCTCCCACCTTCTCCAAAACCTTCTGCTGGCATCTAAGTGGGGAGATAATACATTGAGGAGAAAAGTGGCCAAGAAGGGGTGGTATATGTCTAAAAAGTAACAGAAATGACTAGTTGAGTCCTAGGAAAGTCATTTGACATACCTTTGATTACAGTTATCAGGGAAAGATGAAGAAAGCTAAAGGGGCAGGGCAGGAATATATCATGGCATAGTAACTGGCAAGAAGATGTCTAGAAAAGGTAGGTGACTGATTAGGATTGGTAAGTATGGGCTAATGTGGAACTAACAAAGACAGTGGGCTATGTGTGTTTCTATTCAGTCACAAATCAGTAAATTTTAGCTCTATAGCAAGAGAACCTAGCAAAACAAAGTAGGAAAACATCCACAGAGAATGTTCTCTGAAGGACGAATGATCAGAAGGGTACGGTTGGAGGTTGAGGGACAAAAAGATGACCAGGGGATATGGTTAGGGGGTGTATGAAGGAACATGTCTAGTTTAGAGTCAACAAGATATATAGGGAAGCACTCTTCTCTTCTTGAATTTAAGCCATTCTGTTTGACTTTCATATTTTCTTACCACTATGTATTTTAGCTGTTTGTGTATGCATTTCCTACCTCAATTTAAACTCCTTGAGGGCAGAGAATGTTTCATTTTTCATCTCTCTATCCTTATCCCAATAAGGAAGACTATAAATATAGTAGATGATTGGTAGTTCAAATGTGTTGGTTTGATAATATGTAATTCGAATGTGTTGGTTTGATAATAGGTAAAACTTAACTCTACTGTAATATAGATTAGCAGCTTTATGGCATAGTATCCTGAGTTCAAATCTGACTGAGATCTTTACTAGCTGTAAGACTCTGGGCAAGTCACTAAACACTTCTTCAGTTTCCTCGTCTAGAAAATAAGCTGGAAAAAAAATGATGGCACAACATCCTAGTATCTTTGCCAAGAAAATCCCAAATGCAGGTCATAATGACATGTCTGAAATATGACTGAATGAAAATTTAGATGGAATATTTTTCTAGATCTTTATATTTGAAACTACAACCACTAAATCCAGACTCCCTTCACTATATAATATGGCAGAATGAAAAAAAATATTATCAAAATCTGTCTGGTGGAATAAGAATTAGATAAAAGTTCTCAGAGGTAAGCTAAAAAATGAGAATAATGGTATAGTCAAAATGTATCCAAGATTCTTAAACCATGATAGCAATGTTCAAAAGGTCATCTTTGAGAAATTCACAAAGGAATAAATCATTCATTGAAGATTATACTGTCTGGATTTTTTAACACAAAATATTCTCATAGAAATCAGAATCACTGGAAATAGATTTTGCTCTGGCATTTAAATTAACTTAGGTAGGATGTTTAATTATAATTTTTGAAGCCTTTATGAAGCATGAGACCTTTAAAAATGTAAACAAGATTAACTCCAATGTAGGACAGCTAGAAAAAAGGGAAATTTAATGTATAAATAATAGAAGACTTAATATGCTGCCAGGAGAACCCAATTTTCTGTAAATTAATATACAAAGCCACAATTTTATTTAAATCCTGTGCAACTGCATGACTGTTGAAATCCCAAAATGCTGACATGCTTTATGAAATAAGAAATAATAAATATGTTCTCTAAGTTCATTTGATCTCTATTTGTAGCATTGTTCTTTTCTAGCAAGCAGTTAAGACATTTTTATGACAGAGGTTTTATTATTATTGTTATTATTATCAGTGATGAATTTTTATACAATTTGCATTTTCTCCCATGACATTTGTTCCTCTGGGAAAAAGTCTATTTCTCTAGAATTGAAAGCAAGAATTTTTTTTAATAATATTTTATTTGATCATTTCCAAGCATTATTCATTAAAAAAAAAAGATCATTTTCTTTTCCTCCCCCTTAACCCCCATAGCTGAGGATTGATTCCACTGGGTGTCACATGTGTTCTTGATTCGAACCCATTTCCATTTTGTTAATATTTGCATTAGAGTTTCGTTTAGAGTCTCTCCTCTGTCATGTCCCCTCAACCGTGAAAGCAAGAATTTTATCTGAGGTTTAAAAAAAAAGAATACAAACTATGCAAGAGTCTCAACTCCTCTCTTTTTCCTTTCCCTTTATCTCACCAGCTACTGTTAGGGCTTCCCTCATTTACCAAAACAGGAAGGACATGTCTCAGGGAGGCTAAAAGAGGGAGAAGATAAAGAAATAATTCATTCATCAGATCTAGCCCAGGAGCTATAAACTGTCCTGATCCATAAGTGATGGAATGAAAATTCACCTCAATCTGCCAAAACAAATCCAAGAATAATATTACAACTACAAATTGTTTTTCAGACAAATAAAGTAAGTTTTATTTTCTTAATTTGGAAATTTTTATTTAATTAATTAATTTAGAATATTTTTCCATGGTTACAAGACTCATGTTCTTTCCCACCCCCCTCCCATAGCCAACACGCAATTCCACTGGGTTTTGACATATTTCCATATTATTGCTATTTGCACAAGGGTGATCATTTAAAGTCTATATCCCCAATCATATCCCCACCAACACCTCTGAAAAAGTAGTTGTTTTTCTTCGGGTGTTTCTGTTCTCACAGTTCTTCCTCTGAATGTGGATAGTGTTCTTTCTCATTAATCCCTCAGGATTGTGCTGTATCATTGCATTGCTGCTAGTAGAGAAGTCCATTACATTCAATTGTACTACAGTGTGTCAGTCTCTATGTATTATGTCCTCCTGGTTCTACTCCTTTCACTCTGCATCACTTCCTGGAGGTTGTTCCAGTCTCCATGGAATTCCACCAGTTCATTATTCCTTTGAGCACAATAGTATTCCATCACCAACATATACCTCAATTCATTCATCCATTCCCCAATCAGAGGGCATTCCCTCATTTTCCAATTTTTTGCCACCACAAAGAGTGTGGCTATAAATATTTTTGTACAAGTCTTTTTCCTTACGATCTCTTTGGGGTACAAACTAGCAGTAGTATGGCTGGATCAAAGGGCAGGTGGTCTTTTAGTGCCTTTTGGGCATAGTTCCAAATTACCTTCCAGAATGGTTGGATCAATTCACAAACTACCAGCAATGCATTAATGTCCCAATTTTGCCATATCCCCTCCAACATTTATTATTTTCCTTTGCTGTCATGTTAGGCAATCTGTGTAACAGTTAGATATGAATCAATTGGCAAGATAAATAAAAAAGATATCAGAAAAATCCAAATAAAAAATAATTTCTGGATGAAAATATAGACTGTCAAAGTCTTATGTGTAAAAATTCTAAGTAGAGGAAAAATAAATCTATAACAGGTCCTTGAATCAGGGCCCAATTAAAATGATATAAGCAAGTAAGCATTTACCCAGTCAGTAGCCAGGACCACAGAAAGTTGCCACACTGAAAGACAGAAAAGGGACTAGATTATAGGAGCCAGGTAGGAGCCAAGTTTGAGATACTCATCTGTAAGTATTTTCAGAGTGTGGATATAAGGAAGACCTACATCTTAATGTATGTTGTGTTGCAACCCTGAGTCTTTATACTAGGTTCAAGTCCTTTATATTGGCTTAGAAGTGCATCAGTCCTTCCTGGATTGGTTTCTCTATTGACCTGTGTGCTCTTTTGGCACAATTCAGGTTTAGCTTTGTGCTTCTTTGGCCCTGTGAAATGGCTCTTGTGTATATCTTGTCCTGGAATCAGACAGTATCATTAAGCAGAGTCCCATAATTTTTAAAACAATTAGTGGCATCATTTTCATAGTCTCAAGCTTTTGGGGCAAGCATTGACATTATAACAAATGTATTTTACTCTTATATTACTGCTAAATCAAAAAAGTTAAAGAAAATATTAATACTGGTGATGTGTTTCAAATATAAAAAGGAGAGAAAAAACAAAAGACTGAAATAATATATTGCACATGCAAGAAAAATATAATAATAAAAGAGTTTTAAAATTCAAAAATGTAGATTATAATAAATAACACACTGTGTCAGCTAAGGAAATATAGAATACGAGGCTTTCTCATCAAAACTGAGATCCATTTCCTCTTCATATCTGGTCATGATGCACTGTGAGTACAAGCAAATGAATTTTGCAAAGTAACAGTTTTTGTTTTTTCTTTTTTATATAAAGAACAGTAGTACAAATATGTAGGTATCAATATCCTCAAAATTCTCAATAGCCCAATTAATTACAATAACAAACAAACCCACTATCATATTTAAAATAAGTTGCTATATGGCATTTTTTAAAGCCTATGAACTGATGGATATTTGTCACAATTTTTACAAATGTATCAAATCTTTCAACCTTAGTAAACATATTTTTAAACAAAGTAAAACTTATTTGGGGTTTAGAACATCATAAAGAAATCTAGATATCATTACAAAAATGTGGCAGAGGAGTCTAGGAAAAACCCAAACCCCTGTACTATTGATGTTGGGTAAAGTGAACTGAAGAGTTATAAATGAGAGGTGCCCCTCTTTTGGTGCTCCAGGGGTTCTATATGCCCTGGGATTAACTTCCCATTTCCTTGGTATGAGATTGTGATATCCTATCAATTTACATTGTTATAAATGTGGGAGGTGGGGATTAAAATTGTATTTCACTTCAGCTACTAAAATGGACCTTACCCCCTGTTAGGGGAAGGCAAAATGACCAGAGTTCTTGGAAATATATATATATATATATATATATATATATATATATATATATATATATATATATAAATCATGTCTAAAAGACCCCTTAAGACCTATTGGAGATATTTAGCTCATTAATTTTTCCAAAGGTTGGTATACAATTGTAACTATGTTCTGATGGAGTCCATCTATCCTCTATGTGACAATTTACAAAGTCAAAAATAGAAAAACTGTTTTTATATGGGCTTCTTCAATAATATTTTTTCAGTGTAGTTATAGGGGAAAAGCAACAGAATATAACAGTAGTTAAAACCCAGTACATTAAAATGATTTAGTGTAACAGAGTAGTATTGAATGCATTAATATATGAACTTAAAATCAACAAAATTAAATCTTAAACAAAATAATCAGTAAAATGCAATAGAATACAGAGATTTTATAAAACATTGGAATCTGAAATGCCTTAAAAATATAACCTCCAGTCTCTTTAAAGTTCATTAGGTTTTTTTTTTTTGGTTGTTTTTTAATTATCCATTTAGATGCCTATTGTCAGAAGGCAGAAGATTGGTAAGGGGTAGGCAAAGCAGGTCAAGTGACCTGCCCAGGGTCATACAGCTAGGAAGTGTCTGAGGCCAGATTAGAACCCAGGACCTCCTGTCTCTAGGCCTGGCTCTCAATCCACTGAGCCACTGAGCTGCCTCCACATAATGAGGGTGGATTTTTGGAACCTCAAATTGGGTCAAAGAATTGCAGGGAGTTGAATTTTTGCCCTGAATCTCAGGTGATATAAATAAAAGGATCAATACACTCAAAAGATATCCTTTTAAAGCAGCCATGCTTGTAACTTCCTGTTTGGAAACATCTCTTCCTTCTCCTCTTTCTCCCCACCTGTGGTCCCCTGTCCCCTGTCCCCTGCCATGTGGAGGCTAAGGAAAGAACACCCCCATTTTTACCAGCTGGCTTTTGATCCTGAAGAAATTGGGTCTGCTATCAGCAGCCTGGGGCGATCTGTGATCTGGCTCAGAGGCCAGAGTTTCTGGGCCTGGGCAGTTCGGAGAGCAGATCTGGGTCAAACAGGTCTAGATTGCAGGAGCACAGAAGCAGGCAGCATTAGCTGGGCCAGTAGGCAGGGCTGGGACCAGGTGAGCAATCTGAATCAAGAAAGTCCAAAGCGGATGGCTGCAGGCAAGAGCACAGGCAAGCAGGCAAGCAGGCTCAAGAGAGCTGATCAAGACACTTTTGGAAAAGCCTTGGAGAAACATGGCTTAAAAGAAATTTATCTATGCTATCTTTTAAAAAAAATTGATAGTTTTTCTCTTGTCCCATTTGGTCGCCATTAACTGTAACAGTTAAATTAGTTTCTCTACTAAAAGTATTATATTTTTATGAGGTTTATTAAAGATTATTAGAAATCAAGGATATAAAATAATAAACCACGTGTCATGGCTGATTTAGCCAAATTCAGAACACCCCCCCACACTCTTAGTTTACTCACTACATCCTTGCAATCTCTTAGTACAGGAAGAGCCCTCTTGAGAGACAGAGAGCCCTTTAAATAATAATTTGTGATCTTTCCCAGGTGGGAATCTCTGGTGAGATTATAGGGAATTCTGAGAAGTACCAAGGACTTCTGGATATTGAAGTCTAGGGTTCAAATCTCCATTTATACATTTTCTAGGTGTGAGGAGGGGGTATCCCATAGTTGTTTTGATTTGCATTTCTTTGATTATAAGAGATTTAGATCACTTTTCAATGTGCTTATTGATAGTTTTGGTTTCATCCTGTGAAAATTGCCTATTAATGTCCCTTGTCCATTCATCAACTAGGAAATGGCTTGATTTTTTCATTCAATAGATTTAGAGCTTTATAAATTTGAGTGAAATGACAATGATGAGACATCCTATCAAAATCTATGGGATTCAGCCAAAGCAGTACTCAGGGAAATTTATATCCTTGAGGGCATATATTAACTAATTAGGGAGGGCAGAGGTCAATGAACTGGGCATGAAAATAAAAAAAAAACCTAGAAAGTGAACAAATTAAAAATCCCCAGATGAAAACTAATTTAGAGACCATAAAAAATAAAAGAGAAATTAATAAAATCAAAAGTAAAAGAACTATTGAATTAGCAAATAAAACTAGAAGCTGGAACTTTGAAAAAACAAATAACATAGACAAAGATCCATCTAATTAAAAAAAGGAAAGAAGAAAACCAAATTAACAATATCCAAGATGAAAAGGAAGACCTTACATCTAATGAAGAGGAAATTAGGGCAATCATTAAAAACTATTTTGAATAATTATATGGCAATAAATATGGCAATCCAGGTGATATGGATTAATATTTACAAAAATACATATTGCCTAGATTAACAGAAGAAATAGAATACTTAAATAATGCCATATCAGAAAAAGAAATTGAACAAGCCATCAAAGAATTCCCTAAAAATCATCTCCAGGACCAGATGGATTCACAGGTGAATTCTATCAAACATTCAAAGAACAACTAATGCCAATACTATACAAACTATTTGACATAATAAGCAAAGTAGGAGTTTTACCAAATTCTTTTTACAACACAAATATGGTACTGATTTTAAAGTCAGGCAGGTTAAAAACAGAGAAAGAAACCTATAGACTAATCTCCTTAATGAGCATAGATGCAAAAATCTTCAATAGAATACTAGTAAAAAGACTCCAGCAAGTGATCATGAGGGTTATTCATTATGATCAGGTGGAATTTATACCAGGATGGTTCAATATTAGGAAAAGCATTCACATAACTGACCATATTAACAAGCAAACTAACAAAAATCGCATGAATATCTCAATAGATGCAGAAAAAGTCTTTGACAAAATATAAGACTCATTCCTGCTGAAAATACTAGAAACTATAGGAATAGAAGGGCCTTTCCTATATAAACAGTATATGTCTAAAACCATCAGCAAGCATCATCTGCAATGGGGATAAATTAGAAGCCTTCCCAATAAGACCAGGAGTGAAACAAGGATGCCCATTATCACCTCTATTATTTAACATTGTACTAGCAACACTAGCAGTAGCAATTAGAGAAGAAAAAGAAATTGAAGGTATTAAAATAGGCAACGAGGAGACTAAGAGGCACTCTTTGAAAGTGATATGACGGTCTACTTAAAGAAGCCTAGAGAATCAACTAAAAAGCTAGTAGAAATAATCAACAACTTTAGCAAAGCTGAAGGATACAAAATAAACCCACATAAATCATTATCATTTCTATATATTTCCAACACATCCCAGAGCAAGAGTTAGAAAGAGAAATTCCATTTAAAATCACCCTAGAAAATATAAAATACTTAGGAATCTATCTGCCAAGATAAACATGGGTACTATATGAACACAACTACAAAACACTTTCCACACAACTAAAACTAGATCTGAGCAATTGGAAAAATATTAATTGCTCATGGGTAGGATGAGCTAACAATAAAAATGACAATCCTACCCAAACTAATTAACTTATTTAGTGCCATATCTATCTAACTACCAAGAAATTTTTTTGCTGAATTAGAAAAAAAAACCATAATGTTCATTTGAAAGAATAAAAGATCAAGAATATCAAGGAAAATAATTTTAAAAAATGTGAAGGAATGTGGCCTACCAGTACCAGATCTCAAACTGTACTATAAAGCAGTGGTCCTCAAAATAATATGGTACTTGTTAAGAGACAGAAGAGTGGATCAATGGACTAGACTTGGGGTAAATGACCTTAGTAAGCTAGTATTTGATAAACCCAAAGACCCCAGCTTTTGGGACAAGAACTCACTATTTGACAAAAACTGCAGGGAAAATTGGAAAACCATATGAGAGAGATTACATTTATATTAACATCTCACACCCTACACCAAGATAAACTCAGAATGGGTGAATGACTTGAATATAAAGAAGGAAACTACAAGTAAATTAGGTGAATACAGAATAGTATACTTGTAAGATCTTTGGGAAAGGAAAGATTTTTCAGAGCAAGTAAGAGTTAGAAAAAAATCACAAGATGTAAAATAAATAAATTTGATCACTAAATTAAAAAGGTTTTGTACAAACAAAACCAATGCAACCAAAATTAGAAGGGAAACAACAAATTGGGGGAAGAATCTTTATAAGAAAAAATAGTCAATTTTAAACAACTGAAAAAATATTACTCATGGGTAGTCTAACATGATATAATAAAAATGACAATCCTACCTAAATCAATTTACTAATTCAGTCCCATATAAATAAAACTACCGAAATATTTCATAGAGCAAGAAAAAAATAAAAATAAAATTAATCTGGAAGAATAAAAGACCAAGAATATCAGTGAAAAAATATGAAGGAAAATATAACTGTGACAGATCTTAAACTACATTATAAAGTGAAATTATCAAAATAACCCAGTATGGACTAAGAAATATTGGCAAATAACCACAGTAACCTAGTGTCGAACATACCTTAAGATCCAAACTTTTGGAGAAAAAAACCACAAAAATTTCTGGGAAAACTGGCAAAACAGTATGGCAGAAACCAGGTATTGATCAAAATCTCACACTATATACCAAGGTAAAGTCAAAATGGATACACGATTTAGAAATAAAGAATGATACCATAACTAAATTGGAGGAGAACAGAACAGTTTATCAATCAGATATATGGTAAAGTTAAGAATTTATGTCTAAATGATACATAGAGAAAATTAAGAGATTTAAAATAGATAAATTTGACTACATTTAATTAAAATTGGGTCTCACGAATAAAACCAATGCAACCAAGATTAAAAAGGAAACATCAAACTGAGGAAAAATATCTTTATAGCCAGTGTCTCTGAGAAAGGCCTCATATCTCAAATATGTAGAGAATTAATTCAAATTTATGAGAATAAAAAACATTCCTGAATTGACAACTTGTCAAAGATATGAATAAGCAATTTTCATATGAAGAAATTAAAATTGTCTTTTATTATATGAAAAAAAAATGTTTCACTAAACAAATGGAAATAAAAACAATTCTGAGGTACTACCTTATACCTATCAGACTGACTAAAGTGACCGGGGTAAAAAAAAAGAAAAATGATAAATGTTGGAGGGGATGTGGAAAAATTGGGGAAACTATGAATACCCTTTAATCCTGTAATACCCACTGCCAGGTTTATATCACAAAGAGATTAAGAACAGGGAGAAAGGACCCACTTGTACAGAAATATTTATAGCAGCTATTTTTGTGGTGGTAAAGAACTAGAAACTGAGGAATAGTTCAGGGGACAATCAATGAGTCCATCTTGCAATCTTCCTAGCCACTTTTTTGTAACCTCCCAACCTCCCTGTCTTCTATGCCAACTGGAGGCTTCTTTCCACCAAGACCCATAGCAGGAGCTGAACCAGTGCCACTGGTTAAATTCCCCCCTTCTCCTTACCATCTCTAGTTTCCCTCAGATTATTTCATGACCATAGCCACATTGCAGGATGAATTCTGAACTCAAGACCAATGGCTAGAGAGTAATAACCCAACAATGTTTCATTTTGGGTAGGATTATGAGTCCCTGAGATGAATAGGCATAATTGAGTTTTGAGCTTCATTTAAGATCTCATTCTATTATCTTTCCTGCTTTGCCCACACCTATTCTTCTTCCCAAATTCCCATTTTATGTAGAGTTCACTACCATCTTTGCCTTTATACTCTCATCCCATATATCCAATTAGTTGCCAAATCTTTCATTTATACAACTGTGATATCTCTTCCATCTGTCTTTTTTTCTCTGTTTACTCAGCTGCCACACTAGCCTTCTAGTTGGTCTCACTGGCTGGTGTGTCTCTGGTTATTTTCATAAGAATCTGACCATGACACTGTTCTCTGGAAACTCTGGTAAAAGCTTGACTGACTCTAGGACCAAATATTATATCATCCTTATATTATCCTTTTTTAACATTCTATTTTTGGATATTTTATAATCTATATGCAATGTGTTATATTATGGAGTTTTTCCATATAAGGAATGAAGATGTTCCTAGAAGGAATTGTAGTGCTTTGAATGTTGGATTAAAGAAAGTGACACCACACAGGAGGTATGACTAACTGAGAAAATTAGACATTCCCTTTTGGCCTTTATTTGGAAAAGAGAAAAACACCAAACAATTCAGTATTTTAAGAGTCAATTGTTGGGGCAGTTAGTGGATTGAGATGGGAGGTCCTGGGTTCAAATTTGACCTCAGACCCTTCCTAGCTATATGACCTTGGAGGCAAAATCCCTTAATCCCATTTGCCTAGCCCTTACTGCTCCTCCGCCTTGTAACCAATACACAGTACCAGTTCTAAGACGGAAGGTAAGAGTTTGTTGTTTTATTTATTTTTTTCTTTTCTAAGGAGTCAATTGCATAATATAGGCAGGAAGCCAGGAATGGAGAAGGAACTGGTCCCTGAGAAGGTTACCATTCTTGGAGTATGAGGACTAAGGAGAAGAAGGGATTTCTCTTTTCCACCATCAGCTTCCTACCATTAGTTGTAAAGATTAAAATTAATATCCAGTGCTCCAAGTATCATATTTAATAATACTTATTAAGTATTTATCTTGAAGTATAAGGAAGTAAGGCTGAGTCGCTCCTCCCACTCCCATCATGGAACCAGAGAGAGAGAGACAACGTGGGCGGAAACCTCACTCAAGACTCTCCCCAAGTAAGGAGGCAAAACAGGAAAAGGAAAAGGGGATTGTGGGAAATGTAGTCTCTAGGGCTCACGATTCTAAATCAACACATAGTCCTGTCAGTTTGAAGAGATGATGCTCTACCAGTAAGAGAGATTGTATCCAGCAAGCAATAAGGATATACATTCCAGACAGACACAAATGCAAAGAAGCTGTCATTCAAAGGAGGAAATAGCTTACAGGAGCAGGATCCATAGCAACAAAGGAGAGCTGCCATGGACTCAAACAGAAGTTAGCCCTGGCAGGTGAGAGTCAGCTGCAGAGAAGCCTGCACCAAGAAAGGATGTGAAGCCCTTAAGTCCCAGAATAATTGCCACCTGTGCTCCTTCATTTGTGCCTCACAACCATTGTACCCAAAATGTACCCCCATGGGCGTGTGTGTGTGCGTGTGTGTGTGTGTGTGTGTGTGTGTGTGTGTGTGTGTGTGTGTGTGTGTGTGTGTGTAGTGTAGTGTTTAGGTGACTATAAGAGAATGATCCCTAGGATTATGAGGGGAACATTATTATCACTAGTTTTTAGTGTGCCATCTTAGTAATGCCATTGCTTGGAGCTATTCATGTCTACTGACTGACTGTTAATGAGTAGCCATCTAGTGGGCGTTTGTGAACTATAATTTTAGAAGGAAAAGGAGAAGGAAGGGAACAAGCATTTATTATGCACTTACTCTGTATCAGACATTGTGCTAAATGCTTTATGACTATTCTCTCATTTTTTCATAAGAGTGGTTTTCTAGATGTACATCCTTTAAAGCAAAGTAGCAGTTTGCTTCAGGGTTAGAATATAGTAGAACATTTTGGGGAAGTAAATCAGAAGAGATGTTTTATATATATATGTATATATATATATATATATACACATATAATTGTTATTATAGTTATAAATTTATATTACATATACATATAGGTGAATATATACCTATTGAGATATATATTCAAATACACAGATGTGTATATATTTATATATACATATATCATATACGTATATTTTTTACTGGTATAGATGAAAACTTTGTTTTAAAAGTTTATCAATTTTATCAGCTACAGATTACCAAAACAGACTATTAACCAGTCTTCCTGTGGTGAGTCTCTACTGTTCCAACCCACCCTTTGATATCCTTTCAAACTCAGCTCAAGTATTTTCTTCTACAGGAACTTTTTTTCAATGGGCAGTTGCTAGTGCCACACCCCACCCCCAAAGCAATCTTGTATACCTTCTGCTTTATATTTCTATATGCACTATCCCCTCCCCCAATAAAATATAAACTCTTTGAGGGCAGGGATTGTTTCATTTTTGTCTTTGTGTCCCCAATGCCTCCTACATTCCCTTGTACATAGTAGCATCTTAATCAATGTTTACTGATTACCATTAATTAGGAGTTGTAAGGGACCATAGAGGTTACCTAGTTCAACCCAATGTTTTTAATATAAGAAAAGTGAGGTCCACATATAGTAAGTTACTAGCCCAAGGTAACATATTAGTAAATGACATTTGGGCTTCAAACCCGGGTCCTCTTATACCAAATCTGTAAGGTTTGTTCCACTTGATCTGGGAAGAAGAAGACCATGAGCCACTCCTATTTTTGCTTTTCATATCACCTGCCCTAATTATAGTACATAGCTCTCAAAAACCTAGAATAAAGAAGATCTGTATTTTCATTTTGTTGTCTAGTTAGGAGTGAACTTAAGCCCGTTAATTCTATAAAAAGCAAAAATAAAAGTTAGTCAAACCTTCAAGGAAGCAAAATGTCTGTAATCTAATATTTTGAAATGCAAATTTCACTCCATGCTGGTCACAAGCTGTGGATTAGAAAGCCAGAATTTTCCTAGTGATAATGGACTAATCAGGCTCTTACTAGTCGTCTATAAGCACTTATACTCAAACCAAATGAAGCAAGAGATTTTTATTTACAACTTATATTAAAATCTGAGTGAAAATACTAAGCATTCATATACTTGCTCTTACAAAATGTGCAATAGAGATTTTAAGGCCAATGTAAATCTAATCTTATTTCTCACCCAAGAGAAAGCACTTCCTGGTGGTACCATCACTCTAGTGTTATACAAAGTTCCATATGGAACACAAAAGAAAATGTCACCTACTAAATTCCTAGCATCATCTTCCCATGCATTATTTTCTCATCCAAGTAAGAAATAAGCTCTTCTTTCTTGGCTTAGAAGATGAGCTGGGATGAAAAATCAAGGCACTAGAATTCCAGATCTATGGGCAAACTGCAAATACAAAAGAATCATGAGGATGGATGACCAGAATATTAAGATGGAAAAGCCACCTTTAACCTTACCAGTGATGTACTAGGGCACCTTGAGCTGGGCACTTAAAATTCTGTGCTTCGATTTCTCTATCCATACAGAGAAATAATGAAGATTGCTACCTGAAGATATTTGAAAATGAATGTCTAAAATTTTGATATTAAAATACTGATATAAGTTTATTATGATGAAATATTTATCCATTAGACTTTTTTTATTGATTAAGCTACTGGGCATGATATATTATAAAGCATTTGTTTTTCAGGATATAGTGACTGAATAAAAAAGATAGGCAATATCATCTATAACTAAATCATAACTGGTAATTCTCAGCCAATAATGATATTGTGGTGATAAATACAAGTGGCTGTGAAGATTAAATTTAACTCTCCCCTGATTGTGAAAATGAAATTAATTAACTCTCTCCTGATTGTGAAGATTTAAATTGTAACTCAGGCCTATTTTTAGATTTTAATCCCCCAAAGTGTAAACATCCTACTTAAAAGTTGAGTATGAAGATCTGCCCAATTTAGATTTAATTACCAAAGGTGTAAACACCCCATTCACACTCGAGTGGGGTAGGCCTGTGATCTATGTGTGTGATAGTGGGTGATGAATCAGAATCGACTGACTGCCTTCTGGGCAGTCCTAGAGCAGAGAATCGACTGTGATTGGTAGACATAGAATTAGGAGAAAGCACAGGAAGTGACATAAGAGAAAATGTCTTTAAAAGGGAGTGATAACTTCCTGAAGGAGTTCAATTCTTCATGCTCTTGAGTTGAGGTTGGTGAAGAAGGGAAGAAGGATCTACTGACTGGACCAGAGACCCTGTTCCTTTAGACTTACACATAGTGAGTGAAAGACCAACTCTTAACTACTCAATATTTAGAAGAGACTAAGCTCAGGAGAGACCCATCTTGAGAGAGATTTCCTGCATCCCCAGGCCTTGGCTACAAAGGCCGAGGCCTCTCCAGTTAAGAACTAACTCTCCCTGCCCAGGGGCTGGGAGCAAATTACTTAGTGTTTAGACTAGTATCTTACCTTCTCTCTGATTTCTTATTTCACTCTTTCTACATTTTGTAAATAAATTGTAAATAACATCTCTTTGGAATGAATTAAATTCCTGGTGACCACTCTTAAATAATCAAGTCCAACCCTTTTAAAATTAACCCCATTTCCCTCTTACATGGCCATGGTTAAGAACCTTATAAAATATAAAACTGAGTTTTTTCCCATAACTATTATAGTGGGAAGCTGTCAAGTCTGTACTCCAAAATCTATTGTATGACTGTGTTATAGTTTGTCCTAAAGTAGACTCTCTTTCTGGTTCTGTGTTTAATCTGCTAACAACACCTACACTAATACTACTCTGAATAATGGATTCTATTTCATAGTATTCAAGGTTTTAGTCCTGGATAGGATGTTAGAGATCATTTCTTCCTATCTTTTTCATTTTACAAATGAATAAAAAGAAGTTCCAGAAGGCTGAATGACTTCCCTAAGGTATTACAAAGGTAATGATACTATTAATCATAATGATTTATATAGTGCTTCGAGGCTAAAAAATCCTTTACTTGTGTTACATCATTTCCCATTTAGAGTCACCTATCTTTTCTCTGAGCTCTTTGATATGTGTTTCATAAATACAAGGGTATATGGGCTCTTCAGGGAGGACTAGCACCTCCGGTGTAAGAACTTGCCAAGCCCTTTTCAGTGTTGCCCATCTACTTTTTTTTAAAACCCTTACCTTCTGTCTTGGAGTAAATACTGTGTATTGGTTCCAAGGCAGAAGAGGGGTAAGGGCTAGGCAATGGGGGGTCAAGTGACTTGTCCAGCGTCACATAGCTAGGAAGTATCTGAGGCCACCCATCTACGTTTGATGTCTACCTTTAACCTGACACACACCTGTGGTTCCAAGAAGCTGTTGCATGTGTCCACATCCCAGTAAACCGTCTTGACAGGTGGGCTAAACCAGGTAGAGGGTAATCAACAAGCCTCAAACCCATCAGTGAGTCAAGTGGGCATCTACTCCAAGCATATGTAGAAAATCCTTCCTTCTTTATTGATAAGAATTTTACCCATAACATCCATTCTTCTTCTTCCCTCAGCTTTTTCTACCCCAAAATGAATTATTAGAATGTTAAACTTAGAATCACAATCTGATTATTTCCGTGCTTTTAATAGCTTTCAGCATTTTGAGAATACACTGAGATTTGCAGTGTTTATTTCTCTATAGATCTTCTGGCATAAGGGATAAATGAAAACAATTTACTGAAAAATACTCATGAAGGAGGTAGAAGCAGGATCCATGGAGCAATAAAACCTTGGCCAGATATTGAAGAAACCAAAGTCATCCACTGAGTCCTGGGCCATCATCGGCCATCTGGACTTTTATCTTGCCAGTGGACTCTGATGATTCTGAAAGAGAGAATGAGACTGATGACTGCACAATTCTGACTCTCTTAAATCTAGTTCATGCACAAGTTGAGACATCATTCTGTGATATCATCAGTCATTTTCCTACAGTATATACTACAGGAACAATTTTGAAGGTAAGAAACAGGGGTCATTCAAAAATAATAAGTGATTCACCCACTGTTATAGAGCCAGAATTCAAGCTCAGTTTCACTAACTTCAACTCCCTACTGTGTGATATAGTGAGAAGAATGTTAGATAGGGTGTCAGAGGATATAAATTTAAATCCCAACTATGTCACTTACTAACTATAGACCTTATGGATGTCATTTGAATGCAGCCTCTTCATCTGGGCCTGTTTCCTGATCAGTCAAATAAAGGACACCAAAGTAGATGATCTCTTAGGTTCCATCCAATCCTAAATCTATGCCTATAAACTAAAGATAGATACATAAATGCAGTAAAATTAGTGTTTACCCAAATAGCCTAAAGTTATTAGAAGCACTGAAAAAATATGATTATAATTCTAAGCTTAGCTTGTTATTAATTTTATTTTAATATTATAAAATGCTGGGGGAGGGGAAGAGGAATAGAGAAGGAAGGGTTTTCAAAATTTAAATGGCAGGAACCATGGGAAACAGTGTCTATGCCATTGCTAATAGAGGTAGAAAGGATCACAGGCATTGGTTTTTCATATTCTCTAAAATTTATGAAGACACATATTAAAGAACTCAGAGATAAGGTAAGTGAGAGCTCCTGATTTGTGACTAAATGGGAAATAAACTCAAGAGGGAAGGATAGCAAATACTCAAGCCTGATATAATATAGCAATAGCTCACCTAGATATGCCTTCTCTCCACTCATCCAGCCATAGTCCTGGTTCAGGGACTCCTCACTTGGGCTATTGTAATGGGGTTCTAATTGTTCTCCCAACCTTAATTTCTCTCTTTAATACCTCCACTCTGATTTTCTAACACACAGGTCTTACAATATCATTCTTCTTCTTCATGAGTGCCAACAGCTTCCTGTTACTTCCAGGATCAACTATAAACTCCACTGTCATTTAAAGCTCTTTATAATTCCTTCCTCTCTAGTCTTTTTTTACACGTTATTCTTCTCCATACGAACCAGGATCACTTCTGCTCCCTCATCGGTTCCTTTTCATTGATGTCTCCCATGCCAGGAATGTTCAATTCTCGTCTGTCTCTTCATTTCTTTGACTTCCTTCAGGACTGATTTCAAATCCTACCTTCTGCAAAAGGCCTTTCCTGGTCCCTGTAGCTTCTAATGACTCATCTTCCAAATTGCCTGTCTAATCGGTATATTTCTTGTACATACCTAGTTATTTCCATATTCTCTTTCCCATCAGAATGGATTTTCCTTGAGAGTAAGGGTTATTTTTGGCATTTCTTTGTATCCAAAATGCTTAGAACAGTTGCTGGGATATAGTAAGTGCTTAACAAATGTTTGTTGATTAATTGAATGACAATCCCAAAGTATTCCAATGAGGAGAAAATGGACACAGGTTATCTGGAGTTCACTAGTAAATAAGAGATTTTAAAATAATAAAGAGATGATGGAAAGGAGGGAAGATATCTGAGAATCAATACCAAAATTACTTATCAGAGCTCTATAATAATAATTTTGGAATTCTGAAAATGAGATCAGGCTAAGTTTTTTTGTTTGTTTATTTTATTTTATTTGATGTTATTGGAAATGAATATGGTAGAATCCCTATTTATGAGACATACGATTCTAATAATTCAAGACAAAGCAGAATTCTTTTATTCCCATTTTGCTTTTGCTTTCTCTGACAAGGAGAATGATTTTCCCATTGGGAAGAACAGAATATAATAATAATAACAATAGCAATATTTCCTAGCTACGTAATCCAGGCCAAGTTGCATAACCCCAATTGCCCAACCCTAGCTGCTCTTCTGTTTTAGAATTGATTCAAAGGCAGAAGATAAAGGCATTAATTTTTTAAATGAGATATATAGGTATATAAATTGGAAGGTAAAGAGTTTGTGGTTATATCAGAACTAGAATGGAAATTTAACGTACAGATCCTCAGGCAAGGTTTCTAGAGAAACATTGAAATATTAACATGGAAAAATAAGCAAGTGACCAGTAATCTGGGTGAGCTAATTAGATCTGTAGAAACAAGAAGGCCTTAAATTTCAGGAACAAGACAGGCAGAGGTTATGAATTTAAGTAGATTAGACACTTATGTTAGGGCACCAAAATATAAAGGTATGAACCCAATACCCAGGCCAACCAGGCCTCTATTAGGGTTCTGGTACTTACAAATGAAAAGGTGAGAAACCGGAGTAGCTGATAAATTTTCACAAAGTAACAAATTTAACAGTTTATATCAACTGAAAAAAAATATTTATTAAGAACTTATAGTGTGAGAGATATTTTGCTAGCAGTGAGAATACAAATGCAAAAAATGAAACTTCTGCTTTCAAGGAATTTACATTTTATCAGAGGAATCAATATATGTGCATATATATATATATGGAATAAATACCAAATGCATTGTATTTAAATATAAGGTAGTTTGGGAAGAAAGGCACTAGTATCTGGGTGGATCAGGAAAGGTTTCATGAAGAAACTGCAATTTTTGAACTAGATCTTGAAGGAAGTGAGGGATTTTATGAGGTCAAGAAAGGGTGGGAGGGAGCACATTCTAGATATGGATGATGTCATATGCAAAAGCACAAAGATGAAATATAACTTATGTGTGAGGAATAGAAAGACGTTTTGATAGGGGAGTAATGAAAAATGAGACTGGGAAGATTGGTTGGGACAAGTTGTGAAGAATTTTAAAAGTTAAACAGAAAAAAATATATTTTGCAATATAGAGATAATGAACACTAGAGTTTATTTTTTTTTATTTCTATATGAAAAATACTTTATTGATGTCCTCCATCTGGTGATGCCCCATGCCTGAAACATTCCCTCTTCTGACTACTTTGACTATTTGAATTCTCTGGCTCTGTTTATTTTTTAATAATATTTTTCCCAATTTCATGAAGTTAAAATTTTTAATAATCATTTTCTAGCATTATTCAATCTATATTCTCTCCCTCCTTCACTCCTCCTCTTACCCCAGAAAGCAGGTAATGTGATAGAGGTTATACATGTGCAGTCATGTAATATATATTTTCATGTTCATCATGTTGTGAAAAAGACATATTGCTTATACTCGTGAAAGAAATAAAGTGGAAAATGTTATCCTTCAGTCTGCATCCCAACTCTATCACTTCCTTCTCTGGCAGCGGATAGCCTTTTTTATCATGAGTCCCTGAGAGTTGTCTTGGATTAATAACAAATAAGTCATTCAGAGTTGATCATCATATACTATTGTTGTTACTGTGTAGAACATTTTTCTGGTTCTCCTCAGATCTCTTGCTATAACTTCATATAAGTCTTTCTAGGGTTTTTAAAAATTATTCTTTTGTTCCCCATTTCTTAGAGTACAATAGTATTCCACCATAATCATACCACAACTTGTTCAGCCATTCCCCAACTGATAGACCTTGCTTCAGTTTCGAATTATTTGCCACTACAAAAAGAGCTGTTACAAAATAAGTTTGTGAGAATAGGTCTTTTCCACCTATCTTTGATCTTTTTTGGGATACAGACCTAGTAGGGATATTGCTAGGTCAAAGAGAATATACAGTTTTATGGCCCTTTGGTCATGGCTCTGAATTGCTCTCCAGAAAGGTTGTATCGGTTCACAGTTCCACAAAGAGTGTATTTGTGTCCCTATTTTCCCATATTCCCTCCAACATTTATAAGTTTCCTTTTTTTGTCACATTAGCCAAGCAACTATGTGTTGGGTGGTATCTCAGACTTGTTTTTATGTGAATTTTTCTAATTATCAGTTGTTTGGAGCATTTTTTCATATGACTAAAGATAGTTTTAATCTCTTTATTTGAGAACTGCCTGTTCAAATCTTTTGATCATTTATCAACTGGGGAATGACTTGTATTCTTACACATTTGAGTCAATTCTCTATATTTGAAAAATAAAGCCCTTATCATAAACACTTATTATAAAAAAAGTTTAAGTTTGTCATTTCCCTTCTAATCTTGGTTGTACTAGTTTTGTTTGTACATTTAAAAAAAAATGTAACAGTCAAATTTATCTATTTTATGTCTTAAAATATTCTGTCTTATTTGGACATAAATTCTTAACCTATCCATAGACCTGACAGGCAAACTATTCCATGTTCCCATACTTTGTTTATGGTGTCATGTTTTTTTTCTTCCCTAAATCATATTTTTATTTATATCCATTTTGACTTTACCTTGGTATATGGCATAAGATATAGGTTTCCGCCTAGTTTCTTCTATACTTGGTTTCAGTTTTCCCAGTAGATTTTGTTGAATAATGACTTCTTTTTACTAAAGCTTGGATCTTTGAATATGTCAAACACTAGGTTACTATGGTCATTTACTATTGTGTGTTGCATGCTTAATCTATTTCATTGATCCACTACTCTATTTCTTAGCTAGTACCAGATTGTTTTTCTGGTTGCTGCTTTATAATACAGTTTGAGAGGTCAGTTACAACGACCTTCTTTTGTGTTTTTGTTTTTTCATCAATTCCCCTGATATCCTTGACCTCATTCTACCAGATGAATTTTATTATTAATTTTTTCTAATTCTACGAAATAATTTTGGGGTAGTTCGACTGGTGTGGCACTGAATAGGTACTAATTTAGGTAGAACTCTCATTTTTATTATGTTGGTTTAGCCTACCCATGATAATACTACTGTTATTATAATATTACTATTACTATTATTAATGTTTTTTCCAGTTGTTTAGATCTGTTCTTATTTGTGGGGAAAATGTTTTGTAGTTGTGCTCCTGTTGTTCTTGTGTTTGCTTTAGCAGGTAGACTGTCAGGTGTTCTATATTGTCTACAGTTATTTCAAATAAGATTAATACTTTATTCAAAAGGATTAACATGGTTAGATTCATGCTTAAGGAAATGACTTTGGCAACTGCATAAATGATAGATTTTAGCAAAGAGAGACTTGAGGCAGGGTGATCAGAGGTGGCCATTGCAGTAGTCCACATTAATTTGATCAGATCCAGAGAATGACAAGGCCACTTAGGCCCTTAATTCCGTGTTATCAGAGACCGCGTCTAATTCATTGTCTTACAAACTGTAGGCACTCAGGGAATGTTTGTTTAATTTCAGTGAAATAGTACTAATGATAATACTAAATCAATTCAGTTAGCCTTAAAAACAAATGCTATAAACACAAGCATCAAAATAAGTCTTAATCCCTAAATTGATTAATAAGTATTTATCAAGCACATACTGTGTGTGAGGCACTGTGCTAGATGCCAGACTACAGATGGAGAAAAGTCACACCAATATTTTTTTTTAATTTTAAACATTATTTTATTTGGTCATTTCCAAACATTATTCACTGGAAACAAAGATCATTTTCTTTTCCTCCCCACCCCCCCTCCCACCACCTTTCCCTCTCCCATAGCTGATGCACGATTCCACTGGTTATCACATGTGTTCTTGACTTGAACTCATTTCCCTGTTGTTGGTATTTGCATTAGAGTGTTCATTTAGAGTCTCTCCTCAGTCATATCCCCTCAACCCCTGTAGTCAAGCAGTTGCTTTTCATCGGTGTTTTTACTCCCACAGTTTATCCTCTGATTGTGGGTACTATTTTTTAGATCCGTGAAGATTGTTCAGGGACATTGCATTGTCCCTAATGGAGAAGTCCATCACCTTCTATTGTACCACAATGTATCAGTCTCTGTGTACAATGTTTTCCTGGTTCTGCTCCTTTCGCTCTGCATCACTTCCTGTAGGTTGTTCCAGTCTCCATGAAATTCCTCTACTTTATTATTCCTTTTAGCACAATACTATTCCATCACCAACATATACTACAATTTGTTCAGCCATTCCCCAATTGATGGGCATCCCCTCATTTTCCAATTTTTGGCCACCACAAAGAGTGCAGCTATGAATATTCTTGTACAAGTCTTTTTCCCTATTATCTCTTTGGGGTACAAACCCAGCAGTGCTATAGCTGGATCAAAGGGCAGACAGTCTTTTATCACCCTTTGGGCATAGTTCCAAATTGCCCTCCAGAATGGCTGGATCAATTCACAACTCCACCAGCAATGAATTAGTGTCCCCACTGTGCCACATCCCCTCCAGCATTCATTACTTTCCATAGCTGTCATGTTAACCAATCTGCTAGGTGTGAGGTGATACCTCAGAGCTGTTTTGATTTGCATCTCTCTGATTCTAAGAGATGTAGAGCACTTTTTCGTGTGCTCATTAATAGTTTTGATTTCTTTGGCTGAGAATTGCCTGTTCATGTCCCTTGCCCATTTATCAATTGGAGAATGGCTTGATTTTTTGTACAATTAATTTAGTTCTTTGTAAATTTGAGTAATTAAACCTTTGTCAGAGGTTTTTATGAAGATTGTTTCCCAAATTGTTGCTACCCTTCTGATTTTGGTTACATTGGTTTTGTTTGTACAAAAACTTTTTAATTTGATGTATTCCAGATTATTTATTTTGCATTTTGTAACTCTTTCTAATTCTTGCTTGGTTTTGAAGTCTTTCCCTTCCCAAAGGTCTGACATGTATGCTATTCTGGGTTCGCCTAATTTTATTATAGTTTCCTTCTTTATGTTCAAGTCATTCACCCATTTTGAATTTATCTTGGTGTAGGGTGTGAGATGTTGATATAAACCTAATCTTTCCCACACTGTCCTCCAATTTTCCCAGCAGTTTTTATGAAATAGTGGATTTTTGTCCCAAAAGCTGGGATCTTTGGGTTTGTCATATACTGTCTTGCTGAGGTCGCTTGCCCCCAGTCTATTCCACTGATCCTCCTTTCTATCTCTTAGCCAGTACCAAATTATTTTTATGACCGCTGCTTTATAATATAGACTGAGATCTGGGACTGCAAGGCCCCCTTCCTTTTTATTTTTTTTCATTATTTCCCTGGATATCCTTGATCTTTTGTTCTTCCAAATGAACTTTGTTATGGTTTTTTCTAAATCAGTAAAAAAATTTTTTGGAAGTTCCATGGGTATGGCACTAAATAGATGAGTTTGGGTAGGATGGTCATTTTTATTATATTAGCTCGTCCTACCCATGAGCAGTTAATGTTCTTCCAATTGTTCAAGTCTAGTTTTAGTTGTGTGGAAAGTGTTTTGTAGTTGTGTTCATATAGTTCCTGTGTTTGTCTCTGGAGATAGATTCCTAAGTATTTTATTTTGTCTAAGGTAATTTTGAATGGGATTTCTCTTTCTAGTTCTTGCTGCTGAGCTGTGTTGGAATTATATAGAAATGGTGATGACTTATGTGGATTTATTTTGTATTCTGCAACTTTGCTAAAGTTGTTGATTATTTCAATTAGCTTTTTGGTTGAATCTCTAGGATTCTTTAAGTAGACCATCATGTAATCTGCAAAGAGCAATAATTTGGTCTCCTCCTTGCCTATTTTAATGCCTTCAATTTCTTTTTCTTCTCTAATTGCTACTGCCAGTGTTTCTAATACATTGTCAAATAATAGAGGTGATAATGGGCATCCTTTTTTCCCACCTGATCTTAATGGGAAAGGATTTAGTTAATCCCCATTGCAGATGATATTAGTTGATGGTTTTAGATATATGCTGTTTATTATTTTTAGGAACGACCCTTCTATTCCTATGCTTTCTAGTGTTTTTAGTAGGAATGAGTGTTGTATTTTATCAAAGGCTTTTTCTGCATCTATTGAGATAATCATGTGGTTCTTGTTGGTTTGCTTGTTGATGTGGTCAATTATGTGGGTAGTTTTCCTAATATTGAACCAGCCCTGCATCCCTGGTATAAATCCTACTTGATCATGGTGAATGACTCTTCTGATCACTTGCTGGAGTCTTTTTGCTAGTATCCTATTTAAGATATTTGCATCTATATTCATTAGGGAGATTGGTCAATAATTTTCTTTCTCTGTTTTTGGCCTGTCTGGATTTGGAATTAGTACCATGTTTGTGTCATAAAAGGAGTTTGGTAGAACTCCCTCTTTGCTTATTATGTCAAATAGTTTGTATAGTATTGGGATTAACTGTTCTCTGAATGTTTGATAGAATTCGCTGGTGAATCCGTCAGGCCCTGGGGATTTTTTCTTAGGAAGTTCTTTGATGGCCTGTTGGATTTCTTTTTCTGATATGGGATTATTTAAGAAATCTATTTCTTCTTCTGTTAGTCTAGGCAATTTATATTTTTGTAAATATTCATCCATATCACCTAGGTTGGTATATTTATTGCCATATAGTTGGGCAAAGTAGTTTTTAATGATTGCCTTAATTTCCTCTTCATTGGAGGTGAGATCCCCCTTTTCATCCTTGATGCTGTTAATTTTCCTTTCTTCTTTCCTTTTTTTAATTAGATTGACCAGTACTTTGTCTATTTTGTCTGTTTTTTCAAAATAACAGCTTCTAGTCTTGTTTATTAGCTCAATAGTTCTGTCACTTTCGATTTTATTAATTTCTCCCTTAATTTTTAGGATCTCTAGTTTGGTTTTCTTCTGGGGTTTTTTAATTTGATTGTTCTCAAGTTTTTTGATTTGCATTTCCAATTCCTTGATCTCTGTCCTCCCTAATTTGTTAATATATGAATTCAGGGATATGAATTTTCCTCTAAGTACTGCCTTGGCTGCATCCCATAAGGTTTGAAAGGATGTCTCACCATTGTCATTATCCTCAACGAAATTATTAATTGTTTCTATGCTTTCTTCTCTAACTATCCGATTTTGGAGTATCATATTATTTAATTTCCAATTAATTTTTGATTTGGCTCTCCATGTTCCCTTACCGATCAATATTTTTATTGCCTTGTGATCTGAAAAGGCTGCATTTATTATTTCTGCTTTTCTGCATTTGAGTGCCATGTTTCTGTGACCTAGTGTATGATCTATTTTTGTGAATGTGCCATGTGGTGCTGAAAAGAAGGTGTATTCCTTTTTGTCTCTATTTATTTTTCTCCATATGTCTATTAACTCTAATTTTTCTAAGATTTCATTCACCTCTTTTACCTCTTTCTTGTTTATTTTTTGGTTTGATTTATCTAAATTTGATAGTGGTTGGTTCAAGTCTCCCACTAATATGGTTTTACTGTCTATTTCCTCCTTCAATTCTCCTAGTTTCTCTATTAAAAATTTGGATGCTATACCATTTGGTGCATACATGTTGATTAGTGATATTTCCTCATTGTCTATACTCCCTTTTAACAGAATATAGTTACCTTCCCTATCCCTTTTGATCAGGTCTATTTTTGCTTTGGCTTTGTCTGATATCATGATTGCAGCTACTGCCTTCTTTCTATCAGTTGAGGCCCAAAAGGTCTTTCTCCAACCTTTAATTCTAACCTTGTGAGTTTCAACCCACCTCATATGTGTTTCTTCAAGACAACAAATGGTAGGGTTTGGGGTTCTAATCCAATCTGCTATTTGTCTACGTTTTATGGGTGAGTTCATCCCATTCACGTTCAAAGTTATGATTGCCATTTGTGGATTCGCTGGCATTTTGATATCTTCCCCTAGTTCTGACCTTTCTTCTTTAGCTATCTCCTTTTGAACCAGTGATTTACTTTAGGTCAGTCCCCCTAGTCCCCTCCCTTGATAAGCTTCCCTTTCTAGCCCCTCCC
This sequence comes from Monodelphis domestica, assembly GCF_027887165.1. Classification (NCBI taxonomy): domain Eukaryota; kingdom Metazoa; phylum Chordata; class Mammalia; order Didelphimorphia; family Didelphidae; genus Monodelphis; species Monodelphis domestica. Next base: position 372,263,694 of record NC_077229.1, read on the forward strand.
TTTTTATGCTCCCTTCCCCTCCCCCCTCTCCTTCTCTCCTTTTTTATACTCCCTCTCTCCTCCCCCTCCTTAATTTTCCTTTCTTTCTTGCCCTAATGGATAAGATAGAATTCAGGATCCCACTGGATCTAGGTGTTCTTCCCTCTCAGATTTGATTTCACTGAGAGTAAGGTATAAGTAATTCCACTTCACGCTCTCTTCCTCTCCTTCTCATAGGAGAGTTCTTCCCCTCCCCTTCCCATGTGTATCTTTATATGGGAAAGATTATTCTATTAAGTCCCCCCTTATTTCTTGAAGTAAATCTTAGTATTATCGATGGTTCCCCCTCCCTTTTCCTTTCTTTGCCCCCACCTTCACCAAATCTTCTTAATGCCCCAATCTTTCCCTATGCACGATTCTTCTAAGTACTCTTATGATGCATACAATTTTTGAGAGTTACACATAACATTTTCCCCACATATTAATATATATAATTTGATGTAAACGTAGTCCTTATAGAAGAGAGTTTGACTTAAAGAAAAAGATAAGATTTATCTCCTTTTCCCTTTCTTTCATATTTACCTTTTCATGTTTCTCTTGCTTTCTGTGATTGGATATCAAATTTTCCACTAAGTTCTGGTCTTTTCTTAGCAAATGCTTGGAAATCTTCTATTTTGTTGAATTCCCATACTTTCCCCTGGAAGTATATAGTCAGTTTTGCTGGGTAGTTGATTCTTGGTTGGAGACCCAGCTCTCTTGCCTTTCTAAATATCGTGTTCCATGCTTTGCAGTCTCTTAGTGTGTTAGCCGCTAAGTCCTGTATGATCCTTATGGGAGCCCCCCTATATCTGAAGCTCCTCTTCTTGGCTTCTTGTAGGATTTTCTCCTTTTCTTGGAAGCTCTTGAATTTGGCAATTACATTCCTAGGGGTTGTCTTTTGGGGATTTAGTATAGAGGGTGTTCTATGAACCCTTTCTATTTCTGTCTTGCCCCCTTGCTCCAGAATGTGTGGGCAATTTTCTTTTATAATCTCCTGTAGAATAATATCGAGTTTATTGTTTATCTCTGGTTTTTCTGGGAGACCAATAATTCAGAGGTTGTCTCTTCTTCCTCTGTTTTCCAAGTCTGTGACCTTCTCAGTGAGATATTTTATGTTTTCTTCTAATTCATTAATTTTTTTGGCTTTGCTTTATTGATTCTTGCTGTTTTATGATCTCACTTTCTTTGAGTTGCTTAATTCTGGTCATTAGGGACTGGGTTTGCTTCTCAGCTTTGTCTGCCCTTCTATTGGATGCCTCGAGCTCTTTTTTCCAATTGAGCAGTCTTATCTGTCAGACTGCTGATCTCTTTCTCCCATTTTTCTTTCCAGGTTTCCATCTTTTGGATAAGTTCCAGTTTGAGATTCCAGAGCTTATTGATAGTTTCCATTTTGGGAGGCATGTTCTGATTTTTTTTGGATTTCGTCCTCATTCTCTTCTTTTCCTTGGGTACTTCCACCATAAAAGTTTTCAATAGTCACCTTTTTCCCTTTTCTCCTGGAGGCTTGATTTTGGGCCATGTGATCCATCCCTTTGGTGGTTTTATTCCCCTTTCCTTTTTGGTCTGGGGTCAGGGTGATATGGGCGGGTTTTCTGTATATTTAGGTTGCCTCAGACTAGTTCTTCCCAGCCTCTGAGGTTTCTTAGAGCTCTGGTTCCCTGATCACAGCCAAACTGCCCAGGTGTTCAGCTCCACCCAGATAATCAGCGTGTGGTCTGCCCCTGGTGTTTAGCTCCACCCAGATGCTCAGCGCAACTGCCCCGAGTAAGGCTCCCTGGGCCCCCTGTGCTCAGCGCAGGATTCTCCCATGAAACCGCCCTGAGACGTTTTTTCCTGGCAGTCCCCAGATCCCAAGGACCCTGGAGTGCCCCCCCCCCCAGACAGAGACGTTCCCCACTCACTCGCTGTCCCAGTGAGCGCTCAGGTTTCTCACTGTGGTTTGGTGGGGGAGGTGGGGGGGGGGGAAGGGATGCTCAGTTCACGTTTCTGTGCAAGCTTTTCCTCCTTATTATAGTGTGGAAATGTTCAAACCCCACATACCTTCACCTCTTTGGGGTACTGGGGAGTAGTGGGGAGTCCTTCTGTTCCTCCAAAGGTGATTTTTATGCTCCTTTGATGTAGTCTATTTTGTTTGGTGCCAGGGAGAGGAAGTGTGTGGCATCTAGATTGCAGCCATGATTACCTGGAAGTCTCCACACCAATATTTTAAAGGGGAAAAAGGTAGATTCTTCAAATTTTGAGTGAGTGAAACTTCAAATCCCAAAATTTAAATGGAATTCTTCCTGCCATCTTACAAAGTTGTGTTTTCTCCAACTCTGAAAAACAAAACAAGTGAACAAGTCTTCCTTCATCTACTTAACTCCATGATCCTAAGGAAGAGTATTTAATAAAGAAGTGAACTCTACTCATCACAAAAGTTGTATACTAGGTATTTACCAAAACAAACCAATGAAAATCCATAATATTTTCCCTGTCATACTGTTCCAGATATCATGCAATATTGAATAATGAAGGTTATGTGGTCCCAGAATAGCAGATTATAGTCATGGAATATTCCTGCAAAAGAATGTTTATCTTTTTTCTGCCCTTGTAAAAACTAACTCCTGCTTTGTAATTTCAGAACATAGAATGAAAGTCAGTGAAAAAATCAACAATTGGGTCCAGTTATACTATCATAAAAAGATGTGCCTAGATTACCACACAACTCTGAAATATCCTAATAGTGTCTGCTTTTTAGACAGACTCTCTACTCCATTTATATTCATTATCATCAGCTACAAGGAACCCAACCCTAAGTTACAGTACCCCAGTTATGTGTCTAAGACTTTGGCTTAATGAATTCCTCCAGAATTTGTCAAAAGATCACAAACAGAAATATCAAAGGAAAAGTCATATATTATGACTCCATCTCCTATGATAAATAGTAAGAAAAAGAATATTTGACACCACAATGAGCCTGACAGAGCTAAGAGCTAGGTTGTACATGTAAAAAAATAGGCAATTAATCGAGGGTCAGGAGAACTCACTAGTTGCTTAAGTAAAAATATTTCCTAGTCCTCATTATCAGTGTTTTGTTTAATGATCTTTCTAAAAGCAATTATTTCTGCAGTGACAAGTGACTATGCATCAAATAACTGAAAGATATCCTTCTTTTGTGAAGAAGCAAGTCCTGTCCATTTTTTATTTGCAAAAGACACATGTATAAGTGAAAGGGCAACTGAGAGGAGGAAAAGGAAAAGAGACAGCAGGAGAGATAATATATACATTAGCATTCAAAGAAAATTATATACTTAGGCACAAATGTCAGATAGAGGCCACAACCTGCTCTGCTTTTCTGAAAATGTTGTTGGAGTGCCCAGTCAGCTAAATCTCTCCCCCACACTTGCCTCCTACCATTTGGCATAGTCAGGGAATGATCACTTAGTCCATGAAATAAAGATAAATCACCATTCCCACTGGGAATCTCAGAATGGTTTGATGGATCTGATAAAACCCACCCTGAAGTGTTACTCATTCACATTCCATTGTCTCTGTCCAAAGGGTGACCTTGATAGGAACATGCCTAGACTAGCTTATTGATGTAGCTTTTAGTATAAGCTCGATTCTCTATTGTTTTAAATTCAGTTGATTATTTTCAAAATGTATAAACCTAAGACTTGAACCCTATTTAAGGTTAAGACTAGTTTAGATTGCAATGTGATTCTATTAGCATAATTACATTTATTTTTTTCTGCCTTTGTGGGTTGACACTGTAGTTTATTTGCTTTTTTTTTTCCATCTAGGAAATGTAATGTCTGAATAAATAAACCTGCTAAGAGCATCTATTAAGTATTGCTATCCCCCACTGCTGTGACCAAGAAAAGAAGAAGAAAAAAGGAGAAAGGAAGAATTTCTTATGTTTCTGTCTAGGGAATCTCTGATGGGCTTTAAAGTACTGTCTAAATCATAGAGCAGAGAGAAAAAATGGTTGCCTTAGTAACAAGGCAGACCCAATCAGCTGCATCTACTCCCCTGAGACCATCTAATTTATTCAGCAGATACAGGATAGAACAGGTGGCTAACCTACACTGTGCCAATAAGCTGTAGATAGCCTGCATATTTTCATGTACATCAGTTTGCGTTTATTAATCTATAAACTGTTTTTGTTTTTTAACATTTCATCCTTGCCACCTAGAAGGGCAGGCTTGACAAACAGTGTTTTTCAGTGTATAATATTCAGAAGAGGTGACTTAAAAAGCCAAGCATTTGTTGCCTCTGAATCTTGGAGAATAAGGTGGGAAATATAAATTTGATTATAGATAACTACTCGGCTAATTTCTTTGAAAGAGAAGGAGGTCCTCCCAGCCCATATTTTAAAATTCTAGTAGATATATTCTTACCAATTCAACAATACTATTTTAAGTATAAATAATTAAATTAAATAATACTATTTTAATAAATAAACACAGTTCTAGACCTCACAATTCTTGGGATTGTAATCATCTGTACTACAAAAATTTTAATTATTTAAGAATTCTTAAGCATGTAGTATTAGTGGAAGGAAGGGAGGGAGAGAAGGAGGAAGAAGGAAGGAAAGGAAGGAGAGAAAGAGCAATGGAGGTAGGTAAAATCTAGTTCCTCTGAGTTGTTTACTTTCAAAATCTCAGCCTTGATCAATATTAAGAGTAAAAATGAATAAGAAGAGAAACGTTTGTATTGTGCCTACTGTGTTCCAAGCTTTTTAACATGCACTTTTTACAAGTAGGACCTCATCTGGCCCTCACAGCAACCTTGGGAAATAGGATGCTATTATTATACCCATTTTACAGTTGATAAATCTGAAGCAAATTGAGGTTAAATGTCCAAGGTCTCATGGGTATTGTCTGAGGCCAGACTTAAAGTCAGATCTTTAGAATGAATTCCAGTAGGAAAGTCATGCACACATTCTTCTTCTGTTGACAGCATGGCTACATTAGAATCCTTCTGGTTCTATTTGAGATAAGTTTAGGTATACTTTCAAAATGACTTTTTTTTACTACTAAGATATTATTTACATTCTTCCTAACTCCATTCATGGATAAGGACATCCAGTGCCATAAGCTTTATGGAGTTTATTCTGTCCAGGTAAAGAACATGAGTTGGTAATCCTTTCCTCTGACCACCTGGAGCATAGCTATCACATATCTTACATTCACTGCTGCCATTTTGGTTATATAAAATTTGTTCAGTACCAGCCTATAAGTACTTTCTTGGGCAAAGTTTTCAAAATCAATGTGGAATGCTTTCATAACCATGGATGAGGAGCGATTATGATAGACCTTGTTTGGGATCAGTTATGGTCCAGTTCAGTTTTCTGCTCTAAAATCCCATGTCCTGCCAATCCCCAATACCAGAATTAGAGTTTCCTCTGAGGAACTATGGAGCCTCAAAGTTCATGCTGCTTTTTAGTGACATATTTCTTATAGGTTTTCCTTCTCTAGCTATTCTTTTTATCATTCAACCATGGAAAATTAGAAGAGGAAAGATTAATTCAGCACCACGAAATTTACATCTATGAATAACAGGGTCTCTGGAGGAATTCTCAGACTTACAACTTCATGTTCTTGTCTTGGGCTAATCTCTCTCTCCAAAAGTTTTCATTTCTTTCATCTAAACATTTCCATTTCCTTCAAATGACCTTTATCTATATGTAAATGCACACAGTCTCCATGAGCTCTCTAGGACAGGTATCACATTTCTTTTTCTCCATGTTCCCAGTACTTAGCACAGTGCTTAGCAGATAGTAAGTGCTTAATATATGCTTGTTGATTAATTGATTAAGGTCCCTGACCCTTTGATGTCACAGGTTACCTTCCACTCTTCTGTTAAGGGTCACCAAGGTTTCTATGCAAAGTGTATCTACATTTATGGAAGATTTCATCAAACAGTAATGCTCTCTTGGATTAACCAAAGCTACTAAATACCTCTGAATGGCAATTTCCAACAGAGTGTATATCAGATTATCAGGAGATGGTTGTCTGTTTGTTCTTCACCCATACAATTTAGCTTCACACACACAGTCTTAGAATATATCAATAACCACTCGCCTCAAAATCAAAGAATTCCAACTCCTAAGTGGGTTACTACCACTGTCAGTGAGCCTTCCTTTGGCTAATGCCATAAGCTTCCTGTGATTATCATTATCTTGGTATAGAACTTGTCCCCAAGACCTCTAGTATGGCATCAGCAAGTAATATGGAGGACTTATTAAATAAACAAAAACTCACCAAGTCTGCAAAGACCTGCTCACATTTCTATTCCCAGCAGTCTCCAAATGGCATTATATGATTCTAGTCAGATTATTCTTTTTGCCCTTGCTTTTTCTCAACTATATGTCCACATGTGATAGTGAAAGGCTTCTCAGTCATGGTAGAATGTCTCACAAATTCCATAAAATAGCCCTTGAATGCTAAGAAAGCATTTTAGTTCTTGGCCATTGTTCAGACAGGGTAGTTAGGTGTCACAGAGATCTAAAGTTAGAAAGATTCATCTTCATGAATTCAAATCTGGTCTCAGACACTTACCAGCTGTGTGACCTTGAGTAAGTCACTTAATCCTGTTTGCCTTAGTTCCTCATCTGTAAAATTAGCTGGGCAAGGAAATGGCAAACCACTCCAGTAGCTTAGCCAAGAAAACCTACAACATTGTTCAGACATAACCATAAATGTCCAGGACACGAACACCAGTATTCACTCCCTATTGACCCACAGACTATACTTTTGCACAATTGGTATTTATCCATAGATGGCTTTTGATCAGTGGATTCTAGTTGACTTTATCTCTTGAGTAGTCTTTCCTCATAGTGTTCCAACATCCTTCCAAATGGAATAAGATCATCCAGATAAACCAATATGCCAAAATAATTTATGTCACCAATCCCTTTTTCCATGAATCACTGAAAAGTGATAAAAAGCCTAGAAATCTCATGGCCAATTTCTGAAATGGGTAGAATTCCACTGGGCTGATAAAGGACATCTAGCCCTCATCTTATTTTGCCATGGATTTTTGATTATATCTACTAGATTGATCCAACAATGAAAAACAATAGCTCCTAATAATCAAAGGCATCTTGAGCCTTTGATTGGCTCACAACCATCTAAATCTTCCCAGGCTTCTTCCATATCACTGAGGGTATCTGAGAATGATGCCATGAACTAAAATAGTCTTCAAGCTCTTCAGGAAGACCTCTTTTTTTTTTTAAACCCTTACCTCCTGTCTTGAAATCAATACTGTGTATTGGTTCCAAGGCAGAAGAGTGGTAAGGCCTAGGCAATGGGGGTTAAGTTACTTGCCCCAGGTCACACAGCTGGGAAGTATCTAAGGTCACATTTGAACCCAGGACCTCCCATCTCTAGGCCTGGCTCTCAATCCACTGAGCTACCCAGCTGCCCCTGGGAAGACCTCTTTCTATGAGAGAATACTTTTCCAAACTGATTCTTAAAACTGTGAAAAGTGAGGTGAATTGAGAACATTGCTCTTTGATCACATCTTATATTCCCCTTTTTAGGACAAATGTATCACAACAAATATTCATATCCCTTTCCATTTCCCTTTTCAGCTTTCTACATGTCACCTGCCCTGAAGAAGAGTCTGATCATGCGAATGTCTAGAAAGCTCCAATAATTTCCAGGAAATACTTAGAAGCATTGTGGGGATGCAGACATGGTGGGGGAAGGGGCAGTCTGGCAGCAGTTGTTGGCATGTCTTACACCACAGCAAAAGTTCATGATCCCAAACCTTCATTCCTATAACTTTTAGGAAAGTCTTTCCTCATAAAGAATATAAAAAAAAGCAAGTAGAGCCCTTGAAAAATTATTAACAAATCCTGAACCTATTAAAATAAATACATGTAAATATGAGTAATATGACAGATACTGTGTTATATCTTTGGGATTGGAACTGGCTGTGATGATTAAGAATAGAGAAAAGGAACTGGGTCTCCTAATTGAGTGGTCAAATATAAAAAAAAAAAAAACAAGACTTTTAATAAGTAAGAAAGAAGAAAATTTAAGGACATTATACAGACTACATTAGCCATAGGATTGATCTCAACATTCCACTCAAAATTGACTAAATTGTTTGAGGGCTGTTTCCCTGGCAACACAAAACCTGAGAGGTGACATAGGAAAGCTCTTTCATATATGTGCTGTGGCCCATGACCCCTTTTACGAGCTACTTTGCTATAAAAGAAGCAGGGACCTGAACTTCCAATTTCCAAGGCAGTTCTCTATGACTCAGAGATAATGCATAATTGGAGTGCAGCAGGGAGAAGGAAGGGTGGGTATCACTGATAGCTACTCTCACTGCTCCATCCCATCAGTTTTCTCAGCACCCAGACCCCAAGTATAACTTTCATTCCACCACAAACAACTTTCTCCTTACTTCCTCCAGTCCTCTCTATTCCCCTAAAACGGTCTCTTTGTCTTCTTTACCATTCTTATTCTCTGTCTCTGTCTCGCTGTCTCTCTCTGTCTCTCTCTGTCATCTCTCTGTCTCTTTCTCTGTGTCTCTGTCTGTCTGTCTGTCTCCCCCTTCCCCCAATATATATAATCTATCTCCTCTATCACTTGTTTACTTTCTGTTTCTGGTTCTGTCTTCTCCTCTCATCTCAATTCCTAATCCACTCATAATAGTTAAAAACATGAAAATGACAGTATCTTAGCCAAGACAAGGAGATAAAAAGATGCAGAAAAAGCAGCACTGGTCAAAGATATATTCTTAAATCACAGATGGAATCTCCTATTATACAGGATGCAATGGCAAAATAAAAATAAGATTACACCTGCAATTAATTTGAGGTCAATAGCCTGGCCGGTTTTCATCTCATTCATAATGATCCACTCTTCCTCAAATGCTATGACATCATTTTGCATAGGATTGCCTCTTAGCAGCACTCAAAAACACATCTTTAAGCTTCTGCTGAGGCTACCTTGTGTCAGGGGAACAGTACTGTGCTCATACAATAGTAGAGTGCTACCACACAGTCTGTGCTGAATATTACATCTGCCAGACCAAGCTCAATGTTAATGGAATTATTTTGGCTCTGTGCTGCGTTCTTATCAGGAAGGTCAGTTAATGGAATAGCTTATAGCCCATATTGTGAAAAATCCTCCCTAAAGGGTTGCAAAGAGCTTTTGTATCTCACTTGCCACCCAAATCTCAATAGATGAAAATCTCAGAAATACGGTTAATTTGAAAAACAACAACTTGTGTCACATCCAAAGCATCTTATATTCCTCACAGCAGCTGCTAGATAGAGGAAGCATCATGTCCATGTAGTGAGTGAAATAGAATAAACAATGTATAAGCCCCATCTGCAGTTCATTACACAGACACAGGCACATCACAGACAATTGGGCAACTCATCCAAAGTCACACAACTAGAGACAAAGTTGTGTCTAGAACCCATGTCTTCTCAATACACCAAATTTCCATAGAAGTTTCTTTTTTTTTAACCTCTACCTTCTATCTTAGAATCAATACTAAGGGTAGAAAGTGAAAAAGTTCATTAAATTGTGACTTATCATCAGGTAGACTAAAAGTATTAAGAATTGAAGCAAATTTAACTTTTCTTCTAAAACTGAACTCGGCCAAGTCAGATATGGCCACAGGAACATCCTCAATGATGAGAGGAGGAAAGCCTCTCTAGCCTATGTTTTTGTTTTAATTTGGAAAAGAAAATTTATATAGTTCCATTGCCAAAGGTGTCTATTACATATTAGATGTTATGATTCTCTGGTGGAGTTATGAAGGACCTTGCAAATAATTTAATTATTCAACTCCTTTCATTTTACAGATAAAAAAAAAAACCTGAAACCCCAAGAGGTAAAATGACTTGCTCACCTATTGTCACAAAATTATTTCATTTTTAAAAATCCAATCTCTTTACATCCAGTCATACAATATGTATAACATTCAAGTTAAGATGAGCAAATGATGAAGCACGAATACCTTTTGTGCTTCTGGACATACTCATTGATTTAAGTATCCACTCCACTTCTAATTCCTCCAACCCTGATTGATTTCAGGAAATTGATCATTCTGTCATCATCATTTCAACCTAAAGACCCTTTTAGCTGGCTGCTTTTTTACAGTGGGAGGGGGGAAAATAGGATAAATAATGGGAAGACAGAAGGTTGGACCATTAATTGAACAATACCTTTCTATCATTGTGAGGAAAACTGTCTTCATGAACAAATGCATTATGGTCATTTCTGTCTGCTCTCACAGCGCTGATGTAGAACACCCAACTGAGAAGGCAGCTGTGCAGAGCCAGTAACTAGTGAGCTCTGCAGGAAGTCTACTGTCCTAATGCTCTTCACAGAAATTAATGCTTTCTTTCAGTTGCTGTGTTGTCATTAGCAGTGCCAGAAATGTGAAATGTTTTCCTCTGTTCCTCAGCAGTGGTACAAAGATCACAGTGGTGCTGCATTTCATGCTTTTGAAAGTCTGGATCACCCTGGTTTTGTTTTTATTTATTTTCTTCTTTTTTCTCCTAAGGGCAGGTACTGGCTAGTTTTCAAGGTGTTCAATATTCTGGTAGCTTTTGATTCATCATATGAATTGTGGGGTGCCTGATGACAAAACAACTAAGAGTTAGAGCATATTGGGTTGTGGGGAAGAGAGAGTTCTGTAGGTTGGTTGGTGGTTTGGTTTTGTAGAAGTGAGAGTATCAGCGAAGACCTCAATATTATCAATAGTTTTTAATTCTAGTTTGCAGTCCTGAAAGTCTTATCTGAAAAAATCTATTTATAGTTTACATATCTGACAAAAGCAGCAAGATAACATAAAATGCAACCTAAAATGAAGCCATATTTTAAGAGTACCACTGAACATTGAATGAATTTATGGACTTTTTCCATATAGTTACATTAAAAGTGTTCTATAACTGGTGCCCTGGAAATGTCTTCTAAAATAATTAGAGGGGACAGTACTGGACAAGTTAATTAATGTAGCTACTAGCTGGTAGACTTGATTGATGTTATAAGATTGGCATAAGCAAATATGGTGTGTCATAATTCATAACTGGGAAAGCTGATGAGATAGATTTTTATTTAACTGTAATCTTATAAATCAAGGAAAGAATATTTAATTTTATAGAATGAGAATTATTCCCAGAATTATTATATATTTTTGTGTGTATAGAGATCTCTAGATCAATATACATAAATACACAGAGGTGCACACACACATTTTGGTTTGTCATATTTTAGTTTCAAGGTCATTAGTGTATTAAGACTGATAGAATGGACCCTTCAAGGAAGTCCAAGGCTGTCACTGGCTCAATAGCAAACCAACCAGTTAAAATGGGAAACAAGGTCAATCAGTCACCTGTTTAGTCCAGATGATCCCAAGCAGGTTTGACTAATTATTTCACTGACTTAACTGAATCAATTATTTTCTTTTATATTTTGTAAATAGAGCCTTGGGATATCAAATTATCTAATATTTAATGTGCAAAATGTAGGCAGAAAATTATCAAAGATTTTTTAGTCTTTTTGTAATTTTCTCAGAAAATAGTTTCCTTTTGATATGAAAGCTCAATATGGTTAAAAGTATATTTGCCAAGTAGAGGATACTTGTTTTAGTAAAATTTAAAAGAGCTCAATTTTTAATAGAAATTATGCATTGTTATGCTTTTCAAGTAAAAAGACACTTTTTTAAAAGTTTATTTTTCAATTCATGGTTCTTTAACTACTTGAGTTGATTGTAGGAAAAGTCATGCATTATACAAGTCAAACATTCCAATTTAGAAACTATAATTTGCCCAAGGATAGTATAATTGTGTAGAATATTTTTTGCCACCCAATCAATTCCTATACCTATATTATTCTGACTCTGGAACATCAAGATTTCCCATATCTCCTAATTTCAAATCCCAGTGTGAATGATAATTCTATTCCATCTTTTCAGAGAAGTCAGTGGAGTTCTCTTTTTTTAAAGGAGAAAATATATAATGAGAGCAATAGCTGATATTTTTATAGTACTTCAATTTGCAAGTGCTTTATGTACCTTATCCATTTGATCATTATAATAGCTCAGTGAGGTAAGTATTTTAAAAAAACAGACCTTGAAAAGAGACTTTAATGAAAAATAATGATCTTACATCTTTACTGCAAGAGCCTAAATGTATTTAGATCAATCAAAAACTTGATTCACTTAAAAAATTTGAACATGGTACTTTTATGTAGGTCTGCTTTTTCTAAGTATCTTAATATTTCAAAAGTTGGAACAGCCTTTGTACTTAGAAAAATTTCCATTCTTTGTCACAAACTGTAACAATAATTTGATAAGTTTGACAAAGGAAATTTGATTTAAGGTTTTGAAAAAAGATTTTTATTGTTTTTATTTAAATATGCAAGACTGATTACCTTATATGCATGCATATGTCATAGCCATTAGGCTGACCACCTAAAAATGAATTCTCTGCCTATCTCATGAAACAAAGAAAAATGCAAAATAATCCCAAATCCTATGTATCCCCTTTCTCTTTCAATAGTGATGGCAACTGATTGTCAGGAACAGAGGACAAAGTCTATTAGAATCACACAGATTTTATATTATCGATAAATCCTAGGTTAGCTCTTAGTGCTTTAATACAGCATCTTTAACTAATCACCAGTCTAGGGAGTAGACAAACTATTTGAAGGAATTCATATGTATTTACCTCAACTTTCTAAGTAAAAGTGAAGTCAGAAGTCAAAAGGAATTGGTAGCTACATTGAAGGATGTATTCCTTGGAAGAGGTCAATAAATGAGTTGATGGAATCAGTTTCTTGAACATCCACAGAAATTGAAAATATTATTTAATGAGGCATTTGGTTAGTTCATATTGAAATTCTCATTATCCACATTTGAAAACTGTTGTTCAGTTGTTTCAGTCATTCATGATCCATTTGGGGTTTTCTAGTCATACTGGAGTGGTCTGTCATTTGATTCTCCAGGTCATTTGATAGATGTGGAAACTAAGGCTAACAGGGTTAAGTTATTTGCTCAGAATCACACAGCTAATGTCTAAGGCAAGATTTGAACTCAGGGTTTCTTGACTCTAGGCCTAGTACTCTATCTACCTTTTGCATAAGATGAGGAAGTGGAGAAATTTATGAAGATGTCAGTAAGACCCTACAATTTAAATCAGCATTTATTTGGATAACACATGACTTCAATGTATAAGTGGACATAAGGTGAAAAATTTTATTTTCTAAAATATTTAATTATCTTATTATTTTTTAATGCCCCTTACCAAGAAATGCTCTTTTAATTCAAGCTTGTCCTTGATCATTTCCTTCTAGGATACTACAGAAATTAACCTCTCATCCAAAGGGGTAGCCCTTACATGCACCTCCTTATTATCACTATGGATCTCATAAATGTTGCAATTTTTGGAAGAGAAAAAATGCTTCCTCTTTAAATCAATACATATGTTAGTAATGTGAAATCTCTCCTTTGACTCCCCTATATTTTTTAGGAAACTTATTCCTAGGAATATTACTTTATAAAGAAAGTAATGAGGTATATCCCAAAGTGTTCTATCATCTCCATCTTTTGCCTTTTTCCCTCTTTATTATCTATCAGTCTTTATGTTATATCATAATATCCTCCCTAACCCTTTGGACCTTTACGGTCCTCTCTGACATCCCCTGTTGTGTGTGCAAACGGTCCTAATGCCTCTCTTCTCCATACTGGGAAGTGACTCCACAATCACAGCCCTTGCTATTCTAACATGTGGACTCAGTACTTGGGCAGCTAAGGAGCTTGTTGTACCCAAGGGGTAGCAGCTATGGAGGTGGGTCTTCCATTGATTGTTTCCACAAGAATTACTTTGTGGTGATTTGTTTAATTTCTTCATATGCTATTGCTGAGGCTTTCATTTCATTGTTGAATGACCCCTCCCCCCCCTTTTTTCCATGTGTTCAGTATGAATGGAATGATGATTTAATTGATAGGGAAGGCAGAGCTGGGAAGCTCTTATGTTGCTCTTCTATTTTTTTCTCTCAAGGAGAATGATCTTTGGGATGGGAAAGACAGGATAAAAATGACCAATAGACTTGTTGCCTAAGATAATTAAAGGAGCATCTGGAGGGCAGGAAAAATCAGCCACATTCTCAAGGACTAAAGGAACTGGCAGCTGTGATTGCTGTGCCACTCTCAGTTATTTTGGAAAGGTTTGAAATAATTTAGAAGAATGTTAGGATTTGAGAGGGGCAAATGTAATTTCAATTAAAAAAAAGTGGGAGAGAAAACAAAATTGAAACACTATAGGCTAGCAGCCTACTTACTGGTCATGTGGTTCATTTTCAAGCAAAATGGGAAAATACTTTTTAGCATAATTCTTCAACCTAAAAAAGTTCAAAAGAAGGAAAGATATTCTCAATCTAGAGTATCTGAAATGGAATCAACAAAATAAGGACAAAGAAACACAATGCAAGAGAAAAGCTTTATGGCAAAGCTTTGGTGAACTAAAATACATAAGACTCCAACTCAATCCCCATTCCCCAGACCAACACATCACAAGTCCACATGACCTCATAGGCTTATGTTTCAAGATCCAGTTATAATGGCCGTGTCTAATTATTACATGACAACAACCATCCACAGCAAGTCCCACTGGACCTGCTCTCCAGCTTCCTCTAAATTCATGTTAACTAGAGAATTCATGTTCCTACCAAGCCTCCTTGGCAATTGCCAACACTAAATAAATGACAAATACTCAGTTATAGAAACTAAGCCAAAATCAGTATCTCTGCCTCTGAATCTGGTGATGAATTAGGACATTAACAAATTGCTCCAAAGACAGTAGTATATATTAACATACGGTACACCTACCCTTTTTCTTCTCTTGGCTTTTAGATCTCTTATGTATGTTTGTCCTTTTGACAGGCATTATGATTTTTTGTTGTTGTTTTTTTTAATGGTCAGAAAGTTTGAGGAAGAGGAAAATAAAAGATAAAGATCTCACAACCACAGAGCTACAAATTGGGTCAGTTATAGTTCACTTCTTTCCTCTTTTCCATCCTTAACTTTTATCTCTGCCAGTAATTTTTTTTAAATGTTATTTAATTAGATGATTTAGAATATTTTTTCATGGCTACAAGATTCATGTTCTTTCCCTCCCCTCCCTTTACTTCCTTTACCCTCCTCCTATATCTGACACATAATTCCACTGGGTTTAAGATGTGTTATTGAGCAAGACCTATTTCCATATTATTAATATTTACACAAGGGTTATCATTTAGAGTTTACATCCCCAATCATATCCCCATCGACCCATGTAATCAAGCTGTTGTTTTTCTTCTATGTTTCTACTCCCACAGTTCTTCCTCTGGATGTGGATAGCATTCTTTCTCATATGTCCCTCTGAATAGTTCTAGATCATTGCATTGCTTCTAGTAGAGAAGTCTATTAAATACTATTTTACCACAGCACATCAGTCTCTGTGTACAATGTTCTCCTGGTTCTGCTCCTCTCACTCTGCATCACTTCCTGGAGGTTGTTCCAGACTCCATGGAATTCCTCCACTTTATTATTCCTTTTAGCACAATAATATTCCATCACCAACATATGCCACAATTTGTTCAGCCATTCTCCAATTGAAGGGCATCCCCTCGTTTTCCAATTTTTGGCCACCACAAAGAGCGCAGCTATGAATATTCTTGTACGTCTTTTTCTTTATTATCTCTTTGGGGTACAAACCCAGCAGTGCTATGGCTGGATCAAAGTCTCTGCCAATAATTTTAAAAGTAAGAGGTGCTTTATGAATTTCTATAGAATTCAAGGCAAAACATATACAATCAAGCATTTAAGGAATGTTACATGGATTTGGCAATGGTTGCATTGAAACCACATCCACAAAATCATGTGATGTTAGCAGTAATAGAATGATTTATGTTTTTGCACAAAGGGAGTATTTATCTATAATTTTTAAAAGCATGACTATGAAGTCAAGAGATATCTGGGGAGTTTTAGTGAGGAAACTAAACTAGAACCATTATAAGATAGACCATTTTATAGCGGAGTCCCTTGATCAAAAGGGCCTTAGCAGAGCAAAGAGGAATTTGATCAAGGATTCTGTAGGATGGTTGCTTCACTATGGTCCTTGCCTTCTAGCCATGCTTTCTAACCCATGTTAGGATTTTCAAGAGTTTTTGCTCTGCTGACCTTTGAGAAATGAGTCACTTAGTTCCACAATACGATGACTCATCAGTTTACAACACCAATGGATATCCAAATGAGGCAAAATATTGAAATCATGCATTGGAACATACATTTAAGCTTTTTCCAAATAGTAATAAATAATGTAATGTTTGTTTTTCAAGGCTCATAAAAAGAGGTCTAATAAAGTATTTTCTTTCAACATTAATTGTGGCTACTGAGTATGGCAATATAGGTCTGTGATCTCTGTTATAGAGAGACTGAGGATGATGTATTTTGGGAATTCTGAACTAGAGTGGATCAAGGTAATCAATTTTCCAAACTAATTCTGTATTAACATGGTGGACCCTTGGAATTGCCGGAGGAGGGGTTGGGAATGAAGAGAATATCAGGTTGCTTAAGGAGGTCAGAAATGGGAAAAGTCAAAGCTCTGGTCAGAATAGAATCACCTGTCAGTAGCCTCTGCACTCTGCATGGGAGAGATTGTGAGAGTCTTTTAAAAAAATCAAAAATAAAAAAAATAAGAGTGAAAGAGAAAAAAACATGAATCACAGTTGACCTGAAGAGTTTTGTTAAAAAAAAAAATAGCATTTACCTGTCTTCTATCAGCATTTTCTCTATAACATCATTTACACATATATGTAAGTAGAGATAGTATGATATAGTAGAAATTACATTGGACGTAGAATCATTAGATTTGCCTTCAAATTTCAGACACTAAAGCTTAAGTGAATGATTGCTTTTCTCTATCTTTAAAAGAGATAAAAACATTTTTAATACTTAACCCCAGAAGAGCTTGAAGAAAGTACTTTCCAGGTCAAAGAGTTACATAAATTGTTGTTATACATGTAAAACAGGTAAAAGTGTGTTTTTGTATCACTAAGGTCTAATAAAGTAACTGTGAAATAAATGTATTTCATAACAAATAAATATTCATTTCTTTAAAAAGTATATATAGAGCCAGAATGGTCACAGAGAGAGGTGGAATTGGAAGGAACTTCAGAAGTCATCTGGTCAGTTAAGAAACATTGATTAAGTATTTTCTATATGTCTGGCATTGGGCTAAGAGCTGGGAATACAAATGCAAATGAAAAAACACAGACATTCCCTGCCCTCAAGGAAATTACATTCTAATTGGTGAATATAATACATAAAAGGAAGCCAAAAATTTGATAGAGGAGAAAAGTACCCAAGAATGGGAGCAGGATGGAGAAGTCCATATTTCAGCTTGGTGAGAAATGAAGAGACAGCTGTCCTCAGAGCCCTCCTTAAATGGAGGTTATAGGAGGAACCACCCAGTCCAACACCTGCCTATGAAACAGTCCCAATGTTTTAAAAATGGAGGCCTATGGAAGTTAAAAGGTATCAGTTCAATCCCTTCCTCATATTAGTCATTATTCAGAAGTTCAGAAATACTTTTCATTCTACTTTACTTTGAAAATAATAAAATTTAATTTATGATAATTATGATGTTCTGTAGCTACAACTATTCCTTGAATTATAATTACTAGATTCAAATGGAATTTTCTGATTCTACTGATAACAGGAATTTAGAGAGTTAAAAAGCCTTCCTATATCTGTGAAAAACAAAAATTCAGAGGTATCAGTCTAATTGTATAAAAGCAAAAGATAGCTAATGCTCAGTGTTCAATGAACAATAAAAAATTAATTTGATGGAAATTATCATAACTCTGAAATTGACCACATTATGAGAGTTTCATGCTTCTGGCATTAGCAGCACTGGATGATGAAAGATAACTCCAAAGTCTTGCAATGACCCTCCAGTAAAACTTATCAATATTTTCAAAACACATCTTGCTCATATTATGCTCATTTGAGATGCATTAGCTACCTTACCAGGTTCTTTGTATTGAATTATCTCTCTGTCTTAATCCTTGACCTACTGATAATGTCTCAAAATGCACTAAGGCACCAATTAGGTCTTTCTTTACCCTCTCTTTATGCTGATTAGGTAGTTGGCTGTCTCTTCTAAACATAATAGTACTCATTTGTCTTCTCTTGCTTGGTATGACACAGGTTTTTATTTTAAATATGTGAATATAAGTCACTACACCATCTATTGTAGTACCTTAACATTAAAATCATGATGATGGAATTGAAAAAGGAAAGAGAAAGGAAGGAAAGAAGAGAGAAGATAGGTGCTTCTCTATTCCCCTAAATTCTTACATTTTAAAAGAATTAAGTAAAAACATTGCACTTATCCTTAGAAAAGTCAGTCAATTATTAAACACTTAATTTCCATTTTTCAGGATAGAAAAATTATTATTTTCTTCCCCAACATCCAGTTTTTTTTTTGTTTCCAGTGCTCTATTTTCTTAAATTTTATTTTATTTTATCTTCATGTACTTCAAAGGACATGTGGAAAGGAAGACTGAATCAAACTTTGGGCATTTCTGCCACTGAAGTGGAGGAGACAGCAATTGGAATATTAGAGTGAAGATTGATGGACATCAATGACAGTTGGTGGGGGGGAGGGGCGACTTGGAGAGTGACAGTTGCTCTCAAGGTCTCTTTTTTCTGGCCCTTGGACTGGAAGGAGCTCTCTCTTCCTGTCTCTGGATAGGAGTACCTCTATCCATGAAGTTTTCCCAATTGTGTGCTCTACCTTGATTCCTGTGATTGTGTCATTGAACAAAAGGATTTAAGGGGAGTAATTTGAACTTAAGGCTTGTCTTTAGGGCTCTAGCCTGAAGAGACAGGCCCAACCAGCTCTGAAGATCAGAACTTTTTCTTCCTCTTGCTGTCTACTGCTAAGGACTTTGAACTTAAGAAAGTTAGCATAGATTAGCATAGACAGGAATAAAAGAAACCCTCTACCAGATTACAAGGCCTGGTCTCAGTTCAAAAGCTCAGAGAGACTCAAACCTAATCTGGGGAAAACTATAGGGAATCCCTCTTCCCTCTACCCTGATACCTTCCTGATCCAAACTTGTTATTAAATTCATCTTGAGTTCAATAACCCACAGTCAGATAAGAGGAGGACTATCATTTCAGGGGGACATAGAGGGATTAGAACCTAAGGACAGCCATTCAACCATAAACTATTGGACCCCTGCTTGGCAACCTTGGTCAGGGGGAGGCTTGTCCCTCAGGGGGGTCCATGCTTACCTGCCCTGAGTATCTTCCACATCAATCAATAGAGAATACATCCCCTCAGACTATCATGGTTGGCCCACTTCTTGGGAACCCCATTTTTCAAAGACAGTCTCTCAGCAGAGGGTATCTCTCTCCTTTTACCTCACCAGCATCCATATTCCATCTATCCCTTCAACTCCTCCTTTCCATTTTACAAAACCTTCGTTATCCCCTGTCCCTCTTAAATCCTCTACAATTCCTTTAACTATTACAGACAGTATAGTGCTAATAAGTTATATCTACATATAAATCATATATAAATTGCCCTCTAGAGTCTAGACACTTATATAATGCAATTTAATACCAACCCAGTTTTTCTTCTGTAGAACCTCAAAACAACAAAAGAGGGAACCATGTGGACCTGAAGAGTCCAAAGACTTAAAACAAGTTAATCGTTGTAACAGAATGTTATATTGTTGTATAAAGTCTTTAGTCACTGGGAATCTTGAAGAGTAAAATATTATCTAGGCATGGATCTTGAAAAAAAATTTTTTTAAGTCTGAGAACCAATGCAATTTAGTGGATTGAGAACTAGATGGATGATTGGACCTAAAGAAGAGACATGAGTAGTATAAAATACTCTAGTGGAGCTTCCCAGTAATCATTACTTGATCTTGTTAAACATTAGTTGAGGAGCTTCCCACCCCCCACCCCCAAGTGCTGTGAATAAAAAAAAATAGATGTTCCATCAAAGTTGTATATGACACAAAACTGTGAAGGACAGTCAACCGAATGCATGGGGAAAACAGGATTCAAAAACATCTTAACAGGCTAGAATGTGGGGCAGGATCTAAAACAATTTTAAAATTGGCTTTTAAAAATCAACCTTGGGGGCAGCTGGATGGCACAGTGGATTGAGAGCCAGACATAGAGATGGGAAGTCCTAGGTTCAAATCTGGTCTCAGACACTTCCCAGTTGTGTGACCCTGGGCGAGTCACTTAACCCCTATTGCCTAGCCCTTACCACTCTTCTGCCTAGGACAGAAGGTAAGGGTTTAAAAAAAATCAGCCTCAAATGTACAATGTGGAAATGTTAGCCTAACTAGCTATGCAATTTGCCATCTGAAAAGATCTGAATGTTTAAGGGAAGTGAAATTCAACAAGTCATCAGCACAATATAGCTGCTAAGAAAGCCAATACAGTCTTGGACTGCTTTAAATGAGGGTTTGGCTGCAGCCTGTCATTCTGCCTTTGTCAGTCCACATATGGGAGTATTACATTTGTTTCCTGATAACACATTTTAGGAAAGATATTAATAAGGGAAAGTGCGTCCAGAGGAAGACAAAGAGCCTTAATTTCATCCTGTATAACAATTGATTAAAGGAATTGTGGATATTAAGACTAGAGAAGAGGAGGATTTTTATTGTTTTTGTTTGTAGGGTGGATTTGTTAGCTCCTAGCAAGTATTGCTAGTATAGCAAGTAATAAAAGTATATATATTTTATGAGGTTTATTAAGGATTATTAGAATTAAAGATAAAGAAAATACAAAATAGAAAAACCATGTGCCTAGGCTGATTAGCCCATTCACAATCTACTCACTACATCTTGTCATCTCCCAGTAGAGGAAAAGACCTCTTGGGAGGCAGAGAGCTCTTTAAATACTAAATTGTGATCTCGCCCCAGGTGGAGACTCAGGTGAGATTATAGGGAATTCTGGGAAGTACTAAGGACTTCTGGGGATTGAAGTTTAGGGTTCAAATCTCCTTTTTACAGTATTAGGATAGAATTACTCTGTTTCCTCACTGTCCCCTTTATTTCATTCTACCCTGCTCTCACTTCATTTCATCCTCTTAAAAAAAAAAGGCTTCCCTATGAGCATGAAAAACATTTGGGGTAATAGGTCTGTCTTATAGAAAGGTTGAGTCAAAGATTGTTAGAGCTCCAAAGGACTTATTGTTGAGTTGTTTCAGTTGTGCATGATTCTTCATGTCCCATTTGGGGTTTTCTTGGCAGATTCTAGAGTTATTTGTCATTTCCTTTTCCAGCTCATTTTACAGATGAGAAACTGAGGCAAACAGGGCCAAGTGATTTGCCTAGAGTCACAAATATTCTGAGGCCAGATTTCAACTCAGGTAAATGGGTCTTTCTGATTTCAGGCCCTTTACTACATCCACTGTGCCTCCTAGCTGTTCCTTTGCCTCTGCAAAGAATTTAAAGAGGTAGCATAGTGCAGGAGAAAGAGTATAGGATTTGGGAGATCTGAATTCAAGTCTGGGCTCCATTTGTTATTGTTGTTCATTCTTCATTTTCAAGGAGGACCAATGATATCATAGGGCACATGAATTGGATTTAAATGAGGCAGAGTTACATAAAGTCATCAGTTTCATTCTTTCTTTCAGACTCATCAAAGTCCAGTGGCAAGGCAAAAGTCAAGATGACTGTCAATGGTCTGGGATATAATAGATGATCTTGGTATCTTTAATGTCTGATCAAACTCTAATCACTCCACATCGCCTGCTTCAGCCATCTTCATGGCCATTGGAACAAATTGTTCTCATCTAACCCTTCTGCCAAGAAGAATTCTTCATATGCTTGGGGCAGATATCCCCTAACTCACACAGATGGATTGGAAGTTTGTTGGCAATGATAAAAGGAACAGCTTCAGAGAAGCCTGAGAAGGCATATTGATTGATTGCTTTTTACCTTTTGTGTCTTGGTTAGGAATATCACTCAATTTTTTCTTGGCCTGAGCCATAAATTAGAAAGCTGGACTAGGAGGCTATTATTCCAGCTCTAAATCTATGATCTTATGATCCTAGTTCAAGTTCTTCATTTTTCACATAAAGAAACTGAGATGTTAGATGATCTGCCCAAGTTCAAATATGAGGCTAACAACAGAGCTAGAATAAGAACCCAGGTCTTCCAACTCCCAACCTAGCACCCTTT
The DNA here is from genome assembly GCF_027887165.1 of Monodelphis domestica. Taxonomy (NCBI): domain Eukaryota; kingdom Metazoa; phylum Chordata; class Mammalia; order Didelphimorphia; family Didelphidae; genus Monodelphis; species Monodelphis domestica. The sequence goes on from NC_077229.1 coordinate 372,285,926, forward strand.
CCATTGTTTTCTCACCCATTATTGACCAATAATTGACTCATTTCTTAATTTTCTCTATGAGTCTCAGGGAAATTGTTATATAAGTAGGGGCTATTCATGTATCTCTTTAAAAAGAGACATTGTGGGATAACATTTCATCGCCTGAGCTATTGTCCATGGTGAACATACCCATACTGTAAACTCTGTTTGAGAATATTCAAGTAAAGAAATCCATATGCCTCAGAAGCATATTTAACAATAGGACCAGAGCCATTGATAATGGTTTTGTTGTGTGCTTTCACTAATAGTATCCAATAGCCATCATAAGATTATAGATGAGCACAAAGATAAAATGACTTCTTTGAGAAGTGAAAAAAGCTGTTTGCCTTAACTTCATTGCCTGTATTATATCTTGAGAGATCCATGTTTGTAAGTCAAAATTAATAATATCTGTGCAAGTCAGAATTGAGCACATCCCTGTGGCAATAATTAGGTTAAAAATATTTGATTTTCTTCTTCCCTCCTCTTAACATGGAAAATTTAAGGAAAACAGAGGAAGGAAAGTCAATGCAATTCACAATTGGGAAAAGGAAAGAGCAAGAGATTTTTGAGAATTACAAATATATAATAATGTTAATTATAACTATTTACTCTTTTTTACTTTTTAATTTAATTTTACATTTAAAATTACTAATTACTATTACTAATTAAAACTAACATTTAATAATGTTAATAATACATTAAATTCCCTTTCTTGAATGCAAAAGATAACACACTTCACTTTAGCAACCATCTTTTATTCACAAAATTTTCTTTGAGTATTACATTCAAGAGATGTTAGGAGTCTAAAAGAAGCTTCCATCATGAAGATGAGGAAATTGGTCAAGGTAAAGGAATTTAAAGCTCTTCAACTAAAAAAGTTTATTTTAGTGACTCTATATAATGACCTCAATAAGTAGATCAGTAAAGGTAAAGTTTTCAATGATTCAATAATGATTATTAGTATTAGTAAACCAGAGAGAGAAGATGCACATGAGGATTGGAATGAAAAGCATAGTAATGGAAAGAATGCTAGATAGCCCAAGAACTAAGAGGGATCTGACCTTTGGCTTCTTTGATTTAAAATTTAGACAACCAGAAATATTTGGGTCAAAGAGAAGCAGAGCACAATTCAGTATATTATTAGACAGCCTCTAGGAGAATATGGGGAAAGAACAGGGCTTTTCTTTGAACTTGCCTTAATCTTTAAGGATACGAGTATAACCTTAGCCTCAGTTGAGTCTTCTGCTCTAAAAAACTAATGTTTGCTTCCTTATCAATCACAGTTGTCAGATTTTCTTTTCCTTCTTTAAAAAAAAAATTAATTTTCCCCCAATGACATGTGAAATCAGTTTCCAACATTTAAAAAATAATTTTGAGTCTCAAATTCTCATCCTCCTCTCCTTCCTTTCTATATAAGCCCCTCCAAACCCCCTCTGATATGGTAAACAATGTAATATAGATTTTACATGTACCATCATGTAAAACACCTTCCCATATTAATCCTGTTGTGGAAGGAAACTTGATCAACAACAATAAAAAAACTAGCAAAGAAAGTGATAAAAGTTTGCTTTAGTCTGGATTCAGACACCTTCAGTTTTTTTTTTCTCTAGACACAGATGGCATTTTAAAAAAATCATGAATCTTTTTTGTATTCTTTTGGATTATTGTATTGCTGAAGATAGATTCCACTGCAATCATATGCTATAACTTATTCATCCACTTCACAATTGATGGATATCCCCTCACTTTCCAATGCTTTACTCTAACAGAAAGAGCTACTTTAAATATTTTTGTACATGTAGATTCTTCCCCTACATTTTTTTTTATTTCTTTGGGATACAAAACTAGTAATGGTATTGCTGGGTCAACAGGAATGTACTGTTTTATAATCCTTTGGGCATAGCTCCAAATTTTTCTCCAGTATGGTTGAATCAGTTCACAATTCCCCTAACAATGTATTTGAATTTCAATTTTCCAAAATCCCCTCCAAGTTTTGGCATTTTCCTTTTCTATCATAATAGCCAATCTGATAAGTATGGGGTGATACCTCAGAGTTGTTTTAATTTCTATTTCTCGAATTAATAGTGATTTAGAGCATTTTTTGCATGACTTGAGAGAGTTTTACTTACTTTGTCAGAGAACTGCCTGTTCATATCCTTTAGCCATTTATCAACAGGATAATGACTTTTATTCTTATACATTTGGCTCATTATGTATTTGAGAAATAAGTCCTTTATTAAAGACTTATTATAAAATGATTTTAACCATTAATATTACTGTGTATTACTCTCCATCTGATTTTCCCCTCTAGACTTTTCTTTCACCTTTCCTTCCATCTATCCTCAAAGTATTTAGCTTCTGATCACCATATCCCCCAATCTGCTGTCTTTTTTATCAGCCCCTCCCCACTTCTCTTATCACTATTCCCTCCTATTTTCCTATAAAGTAAGGTAGATTTCTATACCCAATTGATCATGAATGTTGTTCCCTTCTTTTTTTGCCAATTTCAATGAGAATAATTTACTCCATTCTATTTCTTCCTTTCCCCTACTTCCAATGCATTCCTCTTTCTGATCCCTTAAGTTGATTTTGTTAGATATCCTCCCATCATATTCAACTCAGACCCTTGCCTTCTGTCTATGTATTACTTCTAACTCTATTACTCCTGCCCAAAAATAGTGCCTCAATTTTGTCACATTCCCTCCAATATTTATTATTTTCTTTTACTGTCATACTGGCCAATCTGATAGATGTGAAGTGGCACTTCAGAGTTGTTTTAATTTGCATTTCTCTAATCAGGAAGTATTTATAACATTTTCTCATATGATTATTGATAGTTTAGATTTCTTCATCTGAAAACTGCCTATTCATATCCTTATGATGCCTTTATGATGATGAAATACTGAGGAATTACAAGAGTCTTCTTTAACATGTAGGTATGTAAACAATTTAACTTTATTGAATGCCTTTCCTATTTGCCTTTTTATGCTTCTCTTGAATCTTGTTTTTGAGGATCAAATTTTCCATTTGTCTCTTTTCATCAGCAATGTTTGAAAACCTGCTATGTCGATCAATGTCCATTTTTCCCCTGAAGGATTATGTTTGATTTTGCTGGGGAAGTGATTCCTGGTCGAAGCCTTAGATACTTTGCCCTCTAGAATATCATATCACAGGCCCTCTGATTCTTTAATGTAGAAGCTACTAAATCTGGTTTTATTCTAACAATGCATTGCTCCATAATATTTGGTTTTTTTCTCTTTGCGATATTTTCTCCTTGACCTGGGAGTTCTAGAATTTGGCTAAAATATTCCCGGGAATTATACTTTTAGGAGATAATTGGTGGATTCTTTTGATTTCTCTTTTACCTTCTCATTCTAGAATTTGAAGGCAGTTTTCCTTGCCTTCGTAAGTTCTCAGAATTGTCCTGGATCATTGTACTACTATTAGAAGCAAAGTCTATCATATTCAATCATTCCACAATATTGTAGTTACTGTGTATAATGATTTCCTGGTTCTGCCTATTTCACTCTGCATCAGATCCCATAGGTCTTTCCAGCTCTTTCTGAAATCATCCTGTTCATCATTCCTTATAGCAGAATGGTATTCCATCATCATCATGTACAATTTATTCAGACATTTCCCAAATGAGGGATATCCCTTTAGTTTCCAATTTTTTGCCCTCACAAAAAGAGCAGTTCTAAATATTTTTGTACAAACAGGTCCTTTCCCATTTTTTTTCTGTATTTGGGATACAGACATAGTAGTGGTATTACTGGATCAAAAAGTATGCATTCTTTTATAGCCCATTAAGAAAATTCCAAATAGCCCTCCAAAATGATTAGATTGGTTCACAAATCCATCAACAATGTAATGGTGCCCCAATTTTGTCACATTCCCTCCAATATTTATTATTTTCTTTTACTGTCATACTGGCCAATCTGATAGATGTGAAGTGGTACCTCAGAGTTGTTTTAATTTGCATTTCTCTAATCAGGAAGGATTTTTAACATGTTTTCATAAAATTATTGATAGTTTAGATTTCTTCATCTGAAAACTGCCTATCCATATCCCTTGACCATTCATCAACTGAAGAATGTCTTGAAGTCTTAGGTTTTTTTTATATATATTTTTGAGAAATGAGACCTTTATAAGAGAATTTGTTATAAAGAATTTTCCCCCAATTTGTTGTTCCCAGTTCCCTCCTAATCTTGGTTGCTTTGGTTTTGTTTATACAAAACATTTTTAATTTAATATAATCAAAATTATTCATTTTATATCCTATAATGTTCTCTATATCTTATTTGGCCATAAATTCTTACCTTCTCCATAAATCTAATAAGTAAACTATTCCATGTTCCCCTAATTTATTTATAATATCACTCTTTGTATTTAAATCATATACCCATTTTGACCTTATATTGGTATAAGGTGTGAGATATTGACCTAAACCTAATTTTTGCCATACCTTTTTTCCAATTTTCTCAGCAGTTTTTGTCAAACATGGAGTTCTTATCCCAAAAGCTGGAATCTTTGGATTTATCAAACACTTGACTGCTGAGGTCATTTACCTCTAGTGTATTCCATTGATCCACTCTTCTATTTCTTAGATTATTTTGATGATTACTACTTTGTGGTAGAGTTTAAAATATGGTACTGCTAGGCCACTATCCTTCAGATTCTTTTTATTAGTTCCCTTGATATTCTTGACCTTTTGTTCTTCCAGATGAATTTTGTTACTATTTTTTATAATTTTATAAAAGTTTGTTGGTAGTTTGATTGGTATAGCACTGAATAAGTAAATTAATTTAGGTGAAATTGTTTTATTATATTATTTCAGCATACCCATGACAATATTTTTCTAATTATTTTTTATTTAGTTTTTTTTTTTGTCTGTGAAGTGTTTTGCAATTGTGTTCACATAATTTCTGAATTTATCTTGGCAAATAGATTCCGAAGTATTTTATGTTGCCTAGAGTGATTTTAAATGGAATTTCTCCTTCTAACTCCTGCTGCTGAGTTTTATTGGAAGTATATGGAAATGCTGGTGATTTCTACGAGTTTATTTTTATCTTGCAACTTTGCTGAATTTTAATTATTTCAAACAGTTTTTTAGTTGATTTTCTCAGATTCTCTAAGGATGCCACCATATTATCTGCATAGAATGATAGTTTAGTATTCTTATTGCCTACTTTAATTTACTCAATTTCTTTTTCTTCTCTAATTGCTAAAGGTAGCATTTCTAGTACAATATTAAACAATTGTGGTGATAATTTGAATTCTTGCTTCACTTCTGATTTTATTGGGGAGACTTCTCACTAATACCCATTGCAGATGACACTTGCTGATTGTTTTTAAAAAAAATACTCACTGTTTTAAGAAAAGGCCCTTTTATTCCTATGTTTTCTATTTTTTTTCCCTATAGGAATGTGTGTTCTATGTTGTCAAAGGCTTTTTCTACATTTATTGAGATAATCATGCAATTTCTGCTAGTTTGATTATTGATATAGATAATTATGCAGATGATTTTCCTAATATTAAAGAAGCATTATATTCCTGGTATAAATCTCACCTGGTTATAGTGAATAATCCTTGTGATATATTGCTATAGTCTCTTAGCTAGTATTTTATTTAAGATTTTTGCATCAATGTTCATTAAGGAAATTGGTCTGTAATTTTCTTTCTCCACTTTTGGTCTTCCTGGCTTTGGTATCAGCACCATATTTGTGTCATAAAATAATTTGGTAAGACTCCTTTTATTATTTTACCAAATAGTTTATATAGTATTGGACTAATTGTTCTTTAAATATTTGCTAAAATTTACTTGTGAATCCATCTAACTTGGGATTTTTTCTTGGGGAGTTCATGGATGGCTGGCTCAATTTCTTTTTCTTGTAATAATTTAAGTATTCTACTTCCTAGAATCTAGGCAATTTATATTTTTTGTAAATATTCATCCATTTTCATCTTAGATTATGAGATATATTGTCATATAATTGGGCAAAATAACCCCTAATAATTGCTTTAATTTCCTCTTTATTAGAGGTGAAATTGCCCTTTTCATTTTTGATGATGGTAATTTGATATTCTTCTTTCTTTTTTTAAATCAAATTAACCAATACTCCATCTATTTTATTTGCCTTTTTGTAGAACCAGCTCCTGGTCTTATTTATTAGTTTAACAGTTCTTTAACTTTTAATTTTATTAATTTCTCCTTTGATTTTTTTAGGATTTCCAATTTAGTATTTAATTGGGGATTTTTAATGTGATCTTTTTCTAGGTTTTTTAGTTGCATGCCCAATTCATTGAATGGCTTTTTCTCTATTTTATTGATATAATTATTCAGGGATGTAACATAGCTTTGGTTATGTAGAAAGGAAATTAAACTGACAGTTTGTGGGGGAAGGGGCCAACTGGGAGTGGCAGTTGGGTCTTGTGACTAGCACTTCCTGCCGAGTGGGGACTTGCTTCCGGGGGTTGGAGGAGGAACGAGCTTATCAGCCCAGTCTGGTGTGGTGTGCCTCTTTCTTGGTTCAGCCTGAAGATTCAAGTGCAATCTCTTCTGAAGGTTAGAATTGTTCTTGTTTGCTTTCTGTCTACTGCTAAGATTCTAAAAATACAAAACTGGACTGATATAGAGTAGAGGGGAGTGGAAGAACCCTCGGCCAGCCTCTGGCCTGGCCTCAACTCTGAAGCTGAGGAAAGAGCTCCAATTCCAACTGGTTATTAATAACCAACTGGTTATTAAACTGTAAATTATTTGAATTCGCAGTGAGATAAGTGGACTATCTTTTCTGGTCATAGAGGGAGCTGAACTTCAGTTTCAGTCATTCAAAGACAAACAGATCTCATTGGACCTCTGCTGTTTCCTCTCAGCAGGGGGCATCTCCCTCCCTTGCCTCACCAGGCAGTATACCCTCTCTCCCCTTAACTCCTCATTACCCCTATACAAACCTCCCATTATTCCCCATTTTCCAATCCTATTTCCATTCTCAATAAATATTACAGTTATATTCCATAAATTTTGATATATTGTCTCCTCATCATCATTCTCAGTGAAATCAGTGATTGCTTCTATGAATTATTCTTTGACCCACCCATTCTGAGGAATTATATTATTTAGTTTCCAATTAATGTTTAATTTGCCTCTCCAGGAACCCTAATTGATTATAATTTTATTGCATTGTGACCTGAAAAAGTTACATTTATTATTTCTGCTTTCCTGCATTTAGTTGTGAAGTTTTTAAGTACTCATACATAGTCAATTTTTGTATGTTTACTATATGCTACTGAAAAGATGAATTCCTTTTTATCTCTATTCAATCTTCTCCAGACATCTATTAAAACTAACTTTTCTAAAATTTAATTCATTTCCCTTACTTATTTATTTTTTGCTTAGATTTATCTAGTTCTTATAGGGAAAGGTTAAGGGTGCCCATTAGTATAGTTTTACTGTATATTTCCTGTATAAGTTCCTTTTATTTCTCCTTTAAAAATGTGGATGCTATACTATTTGTTACATATATGTTAAGTACTGATATTTCTTCATTGTCTATACTACCTTTTATCAAGATATAATTATCCATCCCTCTCTTTAAATCAGATCTAGTTTTGCTTTAGCTTTGTCTGATATTAATTGTTATTCCTGCTTTTTTCATTTCAGTTGAAGCCCAATAGATTCTGCTCCAGTCTCTTACCTTTACCCTTTGTGTTGAAAGGGGGAAATTTGGGTAAAATGTGAAGGGCCAGAAATGAGAATACAGGAGTGTGCTGTATGTAGAAAATAGAATGTAAGAGGGAGCTTAGAATTCTGAGTGAGGGGATTCTGGAAATCTGTAACTGGCAGTTGGGAGAGGAGTGAGGTGTTTGTTGAGGAAAACACATCTGCTGAGTTTAGCTCTTTCCAAATTGAGTGGGAAATCTACTCAAATTGCCTACTTTGGTTCCTGTTGTTCCAGATTGATCCCAGACATCTCAGTGATATCTTATTGACTCCCAAGAAGACCCTAACAGTGAAATTGACTTGGACTTCTGAGTTACCTCAAGTAGGCTGAGGCTACAGACTGTGGTGACTAAGTCATTTCTGTCAACATCCTCCTGATTGATCTGAACTTAATTCAACAACTGTTTGGATGGGCTTAGCTTAGTTTATTTAAACAGAAAGGTGGGAATTAGTCAGAGAGGAAGACAGAGTAGGTCCAACAGTGTTGGACACAATAGAGACTCATGAGGGTCAGAGGGAACTGGGATAGATATATTTAGGAAAAAATTAGGGACTTTCCTAGCCCACCACCTTCCTTATTATCATGAATATCAACTTTAATAAATCTACTTTTGTTTACAAGAAAATCAGATAATATTTATTGATGAACTCCAGGCCTAAGAGTATCCATATTGCCCTAGACCAGGAAGGAGCAGCTAAACAGTAACAAGACTCAACTAACCTTTTCCTGGTCCAACTTGCCATTTAATGGTATCTACCTGCCTCAAGTGTGTTTCTTGTAAATAACATATGATAATGTGAGTGAAAAATCCCCTATTCTTTTATATGAGGATTAGAGATTAATGTTAGTAATAGTCTTCAGAGTCATAATAATAATTCTAAGCATAAATGATTATTTCTGTAGAACCTTTGTGATTATTTTAGCATGTTTTTTAAAGTTTATTTATTTAATTAATTAATTTAAAATATTTTTCCATGGTTACATGATTCATGTTCTTTCCGTCCCCTCCTCCCACCCCTTCCTATAGCCAACAAGCAATTTCACTGGGTTTTATATGTGTCGTTGATCAAGACCTATTTCTATATTATTAGTATTTGTACTAAGGTCATCGCTTAAAGTCTACATCCCCAACCACATTCCCATAGAACCATGTGATCAATTAGTTGTTTTTCTTCAATGTTTCCACCCCCACAGTCCTTTCTCTGGATGTGGATAGCATTCTTTCTCATAAGTCCCTCAGAATTGTCCTGGATCATTCCATTGCTTCTAGTAGAGAAGACCATTACATTCAATTGTTCACAGTGTGTCAGTCTCTGTGTACAATGTTCTCCTGGTTCTGCTCTTTTCACTTTGCATCAATTCCTGAAAGTTGTTCCAATTCACATGGAATTTCTCTAGTTCATTATTACTTTTAGCACAATAGTATTCCATCACTAACAGATACCACAATTTGTTCAGCCAATCAAATGGCATCCCCTCAATTTTCTAATTTTTTGCCACCACAAAGAGCATGGCTATAAATATTTTTGTACAAGTATTTTTCCTTATTATCTCTTTGGGTTATAAACCCAGCAGTGGTATTACTGGATCCATAAGTTTTAAAGTAAGATAACTGCTTGAATATAGCTAATCATTGTTAGCATAGGTCTCAGTTTTAAGCTTAACTTTAAAATTGCTATATCATTCACCCTCAGTAATCATGGTCTTGAACTTGTGACTGGGTCTTCATTAGCACAGAGATTTTTTCCTCAGTTAGAAGCCTGGTGACACTCCTTCACTTTTGTATACAGCCTAGTATACATCATCAGGCGTTTGCCCCACTTGGGGATCTGGCACCTCGTCCTTACCCTGGTCATCTTAGTAAACATCATTCTTGACATCATTAGGCTTAGGACATAGGGTTCAGGCTCCCCCACTCCCTCTTGTCTATCAAGAGACTTATTTTACCAATGAGAAGAATTTCCCGATTACTTCAGCCAATTCATATCTCTCTAGTTTTATCACTGTCTTGGATTATTTGACAAATATTATATTCTTGGGGTATAAAAGAAGTCCTCTCACAAGGCTTGGAGTCTTTTGGTCTTGACAAGAATTTGAGCTTTATTGTGATACCAGCCCTCTAATAATAAATCTATTTCTTTTTGGCTTGGAAACTCAGTTTCTCTTATTTATATTCCTGTGGTTAGAAATTACACAACAATAGGTTTCTGGTTTCTAATTAACTCTGCTATCTGCTTCCATTTTATGGGTGAGTTCATCCCATTTACATTCACAGTTATGATAACCATCTGTGTATTCCCCTACATCTTCCCCTCCGCTCCTCTCTTTATTTTCACACGTGTTTTTCTTTTAATCATTCCCTCCTTGTCCCCTCTCTTATATTACTCCCCTACCTATCACCATCCTTCTTATTCACCTTCTACTTCTTTACAGTGTCTTTTAATAACCCCCTCCCAACTTCTCCCTCCTTCATATTACTCCCCTCCCCAACATCCCTTTATTCATTCCCCTTCTACTTTTCTATATGATAAGATAGGATTCTATACCCCAAACAATCTGGCTTTTCTTCCCTTTTAGAGACAATTTCAATGAGAGCTAGGTTTAAGTTTTACCCATCACCACACTTATCCTCCCCTCTGTTGTAATAGTGTTCCCACCCACCACTTCACCTCTTTATGTGATATCATTTACCTCATTTTACTTCTCCCTTCCAATCTCTCTTCATAAAATCCTCTTTTTCATCCCTAGTGTTGTTTTTTACATATCATCCTAAACAACTTACTGCAACATCCTCTGTCTATGTATACTTCTTCTAACTATGATAATGATAAAAATTGTTTTTAAGTTACAGATATCAACTTGCCATATAGGAATATAAACAATTTGACCTCATTGAAGCCTTTGATTTTTTTTTCTTTTTTGTATTTACTTTTTTATGATTCTCTTGTATTTTGTACGTGGACATCATATTTTCTGTTTGTCTTGTCTTTTCTTCAGGAATGCTTGGAAATTTTCTATTTCATTAAATGACCATATTCTCCTGTGAAAGCATATAGTCAGTTTTGATAGATAAGTGCCTCTTGGTTGTAAAGTCAATTCCCTTGTCATCCAGAAAATCCATATCCCAAGCCTTCTGTTTCTTCAGTTTGGAAGCTGCCAGATTCTGTGTAATCCTGCCTGGGGCTGCATGACATCTGAATTGTTTCTTTCTGGCTGCTTTCAGTATTTTCTCCTTGACCTGGGAGCTCTTGAAGTTGGTGATAGCATTCCTATGAGTTAGAATTTGAGGATTTATTACAGATGATCTGCCCATTCTTTCAATCTCTATTTTGCCCTCTTTTTCAAGAATATAAGGGTAGTTTTCTTGGATAATTTCTTGTAATAGGATGTCTAGGCATTTTTTGTGTGTCATGAATTACACATAGTCCCCTAATTCCTCAGTTGTCTCTACTGGATCTATTTTCCATATCAATTGTTTTTTCAATGAAATATTTCACATTTTCCTCATTTTTTCATTCTTTTGATCTTGTTTTATTATTTCTTGATGTCTCACAAAGTTATTAGTTTCTATTTGCCCAATTCTAATTTTTAAAGACTGAATTTCTTCCATGACCTTTTGATCCTCCTTTTAAATTTGGTCCATTCTAGTTTGCAAGGAATTCTTCTTTCTTGGATTATTTTGCCTCTTTTTCCAGTAGGGAAAATCTGTTGTTGTTGGGGTTTTTTATCTTTTCTTCATTGTTTTATTTTATGCCTCTTTTTCTAATTAACCATTTTGCTTTTTAAGCTGTTATTTTCTTTTTGCATTACTTTCATTTCTTTTCCCCATTTTTCTTCAATCTATGTTATTTGATTTTTTTATTCTGTTTTGAGTTCTTCCAGAGCTTGAGACTAATTCCTGTTTTTCTTTGAAGTTTTGTATGTGATTGCTTGACCCTCACCATTCCTGCTTGATTCTGTGCTTTGTTCTTTGTCACCATAGAAATTTCCTAGGGTTAGGAGTTTCTTTTGCTGTTTGTTCATTTTCCCAGCCTTTTTTCCCCATATAAAGGGAATTATGAAAGCTGGTGATTCTGTCTCCTCTTCCACTAGCTTGCAGGGCTTAGCATTGTGAGATGTTTTGCCCTGGGGCTAGGTCTTCATCTCAGCACTGACTTTATAGTACCCAGCACTACAAACTTCCAGGTCTCACTGCAGGCTGGTGCTAAGGCCTGGTGCCAGGGACTTCAATGGGTAAGTTTGAGGATCTCTTCTGTTGGTATAAGCCAGGCCCTATGACCCTGAAGTTGGCCTTTGCCTAGTCTTTGAATCTGGCACAGTAGGTGTATGTGTGTGTGTGTGTGTGTGTGTGTGTGTGTGTGTGTGAGTGTGAGGAGGGTCAGCCAGCACTCCTCTGTGCACAATTTTGCTTCCAGTTCCCATTTATCTCATGAAAATAAAATCTCTCTGTCTACATTTCAAGTTGTGTTCATCAAGAGATCCCCCTCACTCCAACTTGGTGTTGGTTTTTGACTCCTGTCATTCCAAGGATCTTTTTAAAGATTGGTTTTGAGGGACTGTCTGGGTAGTTTCATTGCAACTAAGCTGCCATCTTGGCTCTGCCTCCTTGCTACAGTCTTTTATTCATTTAATTGATGAATTTAAAATATTTTTACATGGTTACATGATTTGTGTTCTTTCCCTTCCCTCCTTCCTTCCCACTCCCATAGCCATTGAGCAATTTTACTGGGTTTTACATATACCATTGATCAAGACATATTTGCATATTATTAATATTTGTAATAGAGTGATTATTTAGAGTTTACATCCCCATTCCCCCAATCATATCTCCATCAAACCATGTGATCAAGCAAATGTTTTTTTTTTTTCCTGTGTTTATGCTCCCACAGTTCATTCTTTGGATGTGGATAGCATTCTTTCTCATAAATCCCTTGGAATTGTCTTGGATCATTGCACTAGTGCTAGAAGAGAAGTCTATTACATTCAATTGTGTCATTGTATGTCAGTCCCTATATACAATGTTCTCCTGGTTCTGCTCCTTTCACTCTGCATCAATTCCTGGAGGTTGTTCCAGTTCACATGGAATTACATCAGTTCATTATTTATTTTAGCACAATAGTATTCCATCACCATCAGATACCATAATTTGTTCAGGCATTCCCCAATTGATGGACACCCCCTCATTTTCTAACTTTTTGCCACCACAAAGACTGTGGCTATGAATACTTTTGTGCAAATCTTTTCCCCTATTATTTCTTTGGGGTACAAACCCAACAGCAGTATTACTGGATCAAAGGATATGCATTCTTTTAAAGCCCTTTGGGCATAGTTCCAAATTGCCTTCCAGAATGGTTGGATCAATTCACAACTCTACCAGCAATACATTAGTGTCCCAATTTTGCCACATTCCCTCCAGCATTCTTTCTACATTCTTGAAAGATGATGTCTGAGCTCATTTTTTGATCATCACTTTAAGGTAGTACAATAAATTATCTCTAGTGGATTTGTTTTCTAGATCAGTCATTTTTCCAATGACATATTTTACATTTTCTTCTGTTTTCATTCTTTTGATTTTGATTGTTTCTTAATGATTAGTGGATTCATTAGCTTCTACCTGGAAAATTCTAATTTTTAAAGCTTGAGTTTCTTGAATAACTTGTGTACCTTCTTTTCCATTTGTCCAATTATGTTTTTTCAAATAGTTCTTTTCCTCAGTGAATTTTTGTACCTCTTTTTCCATTTGACCAATTCTAATTTTCAATAAGCTCTTCTCTTCAATGGATTTCTGAGCCTCTTTTACCAATTTGTCTATTCTATTTATAAAGCTATCATTTTTCTTTGGTATTTTTTGTGTTTCCTTTACCAAGCTGTTGAATCTATTCTCATGATTTTCTTGTGTTACTCTTATTTCTTTTAAAATTTTTCTTCTCTTATTTGATTTTTACAATTCTTTTTGAGATACTCAACCAATTCTTTCTGGGCTTGAAACCAATTCATTTTTTTTTCTTGGAGGCTTTGAGTGCAACAGTATTGACTTTGTTGTTTTCTGAGTTTTTGTTTTGTTCTGTCCTGTTACCAAAATAACCTTCTATATTGACTTTCTTTTGTTGTTGTTGCTCATTTTCTAGCCTTTTTTTCCTCTAAACTTAAAGAACTGTTAAAGATGCTTTATGTTTCTGTGGTAAAGGGAGTATTGTTCCAAGGTTCTAGTTCTTTGGGTAATTGCCTTCAGAGCTAACTCTTGTGCTCCTTAAATTTTTAGGTCTTCCAATGAGGTATGATCTAAGGATAAATGAGTTTTCTACTCCCCTGACTTATGCACTGGTCTTTGAACAATTACAAGTACTATTTTCTACCTGGGAACTGTGACCAGCATCCCCTGCTCTAGTTCAGCCATAAGCACGGGTGGGTACTAGTGCTCCTCCTCACCCTGAGGCCACAACCCAGGACTATAATTGTTCAGGAGGGTCTATATACCATTTCCACATTCTTGGTTCTACTCTCTCTTTTCCTTCTTTTGCCAATTGCCCTGTAGTGCCAATTTTTTTTCAGCTCAGCTCTTGATATCTCCACTCTTTCTGTTCTGCTACAAGACTCTCAAAATCCTTAATCTTAAAAACTAGGTTGGTATTATAAAGATAATCCACAGAACATGACCAAATTTCAATTAGTCATTCTTACCACCATGTCAATGCCATGCCAATTCATCCATAGGCTTTTCCTACTTAATCTAAAATCTGATTAATAGTATGAAATTTATTCTCACCTGGTTTAGGTGTAAGGACATATACTCTTATCATTTACTTTAGATGGGGCAAGATGGTTTGATTAATTTAATCAATTAACCCACCACTTTTATGCTAACAAAAGTTACAGATGTTTGATGTCACAATTTAGTGCAGCAAGGATTAAAAATCTTTCCTTTCTTGGTGCATGATACAGTATGACCTTTCCTTCCTTTATATGTAAGCACAAATCATGAAGCAATATTAGAAATTTTACATAATCCTGCCCAGCTTCTTCAAATGAGTTGAAATGAACTGGGAGTAATTAGTGACTTTTTGGAGTATTTCTCTCAGCCTTTAGATGAAGGCTCTGTGCTGGTAAATATTTAACAACTTGAAAAAATTAATGTATTTCAAGACTTACCTTCAAATTTGATCTATTTTACTTATACTATTTTAACATCTAAACAAACAAGACAATAAATTAAGCCCTAATTTGTAGTGTTTCCTGATTTCTGAGCTCTAAATGATCACAATGAAAATTTAACAATCTGCCCTCACCAGTGAGTTCAAGCTGGTTCCAACACATCCCTGCTCTAGACCCACAGAAAATAGGGAATAGCACTTCTTATGTGCTATGTGGAAGAGAATAACAAAATGTGATATCACCAAAAGACAACATGGAATTAGGGGGAGACATCTTTCATAAGGCACAAGAATTTTTTTTTCTTTAAAACAGCAGGATATAATAAAGGAAGTTCAAGAAAAGATTCAAGAAATGGATCTATATTTTGAGCTCTGAAGCAGGTTGGATAGAGACAGCTATTTGGTGCCAAATTTGAGTGTGGCAGAGATTGAAAATGTTTCCTTGCTGTAGGAGCACTGGTCTTCTGGGAAAGGAAACAAACACCATCCATCTGCTAAAGGATGAAGAAAAGAGTGAGAAGGAAAGCTGCAGGAACAAAGAATTACACAAGCCAAAATAGTTAAGAGAGCAATGAGGAGCATAGAATGACTGTCATCTTCTATGAACTGAGGAAAAGTGCAGGAAGTGTGAACTGTGGAGCAGGATAGCCAAAGGGACCCAAGTCAGGAAGTAATGAATCTTCCTGGCAGCAGCTTCTGAGAGCAATGAAGGAGACTTGCAAGAAAATCAATGATGCACAGATAGCAATCCAGACAAGGACTGTATGGTAAGTTTCACCAATGTGGAGGAACAGTCCTGAAATGTGACCTGCCAGAACTTTACCCTAGGCAGTATTATAAAATGTTTAATCAGTATTTTGCAGCCCTCTGGGAAAAGAAAACATGCTTTTTTCCCTTTTTTATTTAAAAATATTTTTCCATGGTTACAGGATTCATGATTTCCCCCCTTCCAAAGCTGACAAGCAGTTCCACTGGTTTATATGTACATCATTGTTCAAAACCTATTTCTAGGGGAGTGAAAAAGATGTTATGTTCTATGGTCCCAAGATTAATTTTATCTATTATCTCTGACCTAACAATAAAATTTCCCATGCAAAACTTTGTGAAACTATGTGCTTCTAAAGGAAGTTGTTGTCTGGTTGGCCAGAAGTAGAGGAGAGTCTAAGACCAAAGTTAACATGATATCTAGATGGTAATAATGAGACAGAGAAGCAAGAAGATTCAAATGTAAATCTAGGTCCTTCATATCAAGTCAGAGCTTCTGCTGGGACAAGACTTACAATATACTGGAAGGAGATTGACTGGTTGGAATACATCTGGAAATGGAAGACTAGAATTATGAGAATGGATACCAAGTTACAAAAGAATGTGTTAGAACTGGGAATATTGATCCTGAAGAAGAGAAAACTTAAAACCTGGGGAAAACCTGGTCACCATCTTGAAGTATTTGAAAAATTATAATCTCCTTCATCCCAGAAGCCAATAGCTGTATAAAGGCATGTTTGACCTCACCTCAATGTCATCCGAAACTTCCTAATAATTGGAGCTGTCCAAAAAATTGAATGGATTGCTTTGGGAGTTCATCTACAATGGAAATCTAGTGGAAACTGGTGAACTACTTATGAGTGAGAAGGTAGAATAGATTCCAATTCAGAAACAGATTTTATTTAGATATTCTGATTCTAAGAGTCTGTATTATTAAACTATTCTTCAATTAAAAATCTTTTTTAGTGCCTTATTGAGACATGGAGACAGCCATAGGTTCATAAGCATCATGCCAGAAACAAATTAGTTCTGGAAGGTCTTATAGAGTTGGAATAGCTTTCCAAGAAGGCCTGGCAATGAATCATACATCTGTCATCTGAGATCCAGCCTAGCTAGGTTGAGAGAATCTCATCAGCAGAAGGTTTACCACCTGGTGATGAAATTTTGGTCAAAGAAATTTTGAAGACCATCACTTAAGTTACAGAGGAACCAAAATTTCATTATTGTAAATGTCTACTTCCATTAAACTTGTCAGAGTTAATAATTCTAGTGTTGCCCAATTGAGAGACTCATATTAATACATATTTAATATGAATCTTAAATAAGTTTACTTAAGGACAGGCATTTCATATACCACAATGCATAGTTTGTACATGTAAGATTTTGCTAAACATAATTAAGAATAATTTTAACGTTATTTTTCAAACTCTTAAGGATATAGATTTTTTGCCTTACAAAGTGTCCAGACTTCTTAACATTATAATTTGTCTTTTCCCATGCAATATGTATAGGTTAGAAGGAGAAACACCTATCAATTAAAGCTCCTAGTGCCAGAAACATGGAAGAATGGTATATGTCAAAGCTGTTGAAAATGTCTAAGATGAATATTTAAACAAGAAATGACATAAGCCATAACTGAAAGAATGCTCTCCTAGTGTAACTTTGGGAAAGAAAATAGGTTGACCTATGTATTTGTATTTCATCTTACACATTTGTCATGTTGCCTAATAGAACAAAATGGTTGGAAATTAAAATGTTGGAGGAAGTAAGAAGAAATGTAAATTAGTTTCATAACAGTCTGTTTATACAAGTCTTTACTTTGTTCGAATAACCCAGTTCTCAATGTTCTTAAAACTCATTTTGCCTGACACAGATGGAAAGAAAAGAGTTTTATTCCCTTTAAATAAACCATTTGGAAATGGTTCCTTAGACATCCTCAAATCATCCACCAGAATTCCAGAATATGGGCTATTTTTTCAAGAATAGGAAAATAATTCAAATATAGATAAACATTAAATATGAAATATATGAGCCTACATGAAATTGTATCTCATTTGTAAAATTGAACATTTTAATTCTGTAACATTCACAATTAAAAATATAGTAGTAAGAGGACTAACTCTGGAGTAAAAGGACCTAGATACAAATTCCCTTTCAAGCATTACTATCTGTGTGACCCTTGTCAAGTCACATGAGCCTAAGTTGGTGATCCAGTGAATAGAGGATACCAGCCTGTTCAAATCCAGTCTGAGATATTTATTGATTGTGTAACCCTAGATGAGTCACTTAACCCTATTTGTCTCCTTTTTTCATCTATAAAAAGTAATGGAGAGGACAGTGGCAAACTACTCCAGCAACTTTGCCAAGAAAATCCCAAATGGTGTCATGAGATTCAGATCAGACTGAAACAAGGGAAAACAACCAAAATTTGGAGAGACGAGGAAGCAAGAGAGGGCAGAGGAAGGGAGGAATCTACTAGATGGACTTCATGGTTTCCTTCTGCTATATCTAGATCTATGATCCTCTGACATACTATATGAAAAACTCAAAAATTAATCAATTTATTATATAAAAATTGTCAAAGTAATGAAACGTGGAAAAGATAGGCATTTTCTTCAGATCATTATTCTCTTAAAGGCGATTTTTAGGAGCAGCTATGTAGCACAGTGGATAGAGCACTAGACCAGGAGTTGGAAGGACCTGGGTTCAAGTCTGGCCTCACACATATCCTAGCTATGGGACCCCAGGCAAATCAATTAACCCTGATTACCTAACTCTTGCTGCTCTTCTGACTTTTAATTGATACTTAAGAAAAAGACTTAAAAAACAGGTAAATATTGAATGTTCATGAAAACCAAAATAAAACAGAGCTAACCTGGTATTGTTTCAGAAGAGTACTGAACCAATATTTTGGCAAAACTTATTTAACTTTGAGAATAAGTATTTTATATTTTATAAATTATTTTATCCTGCTTCCATATATGGTTGCTGAGTGGTGTCCAGGAAACAGAACTTGACAGCAGTATTTTCAGGGGGAAAAAATCCTTCAGAACAATAACAGAATCATCAGAGAAGGTTTCTAGCAATGGGCAAAGACATACTAAATCTAAGGACAAATATGATGATTGTCATTATTAAATTAAAGTTGAAAATAATGGCCCTTATAAGAAATGATGAGCTGGATGATTTCAGAAAATCTTTGAAACACTTGTATGAACTAATGCAAAGTGAAGCAAGCAGAACCAGGAGAACACTGAAAAATGACTAATAAGGAATGTTTTACTATATCAGATTGCTCACTGTCTCAGAGAGGGGGAAGCATAAAAGAGAGCAAGGTATAGAGAATGGGAAAGAGGCTGGAAGTCAAAATTTAAAAAAATGAATATTAAAAATTGTTTTGACATGTAATTGGTGAAAAAATTAAGTATTTCTTTTTTAAATTTTTTATTTATAACATTTTTTCATGGTTACATGATTCATGATCCCCACCCCACCCCCATCCCTGCTTTCTTCTTCCCTTTCCCAAAGCCAAAAAGCAGTTCCAATGGGTTATACATGTATCATTGTTCAAAACCTATTTCTGTGTTATTCCTATTTGGAGTAGAGTGATCTTTAACATCAAAACCTTAATCATATCCCTATTGCACTGCCTGATCAATCATATATTTTTCTATTGCATTTCTGGTTCCACAGCTTTTTCTCTGGATGACAATAGCATTCATTGTCATAAGTTCCTCTGGATTGTCCTGGGTCATTCCATTGCTACTGGTAGAAACGTTTATTACATTTGATTTTGCCATAATGTATTGATCTCTGTGGACAATGTTTGCCTGGTTCTGATCCTTTCACTCTGCATCAAATCCAGGAGGTCGTTCCGGTTCACATGTGAATTATAAGGGGAGGTTAATTTGTATTAGAGGGGTTCGGTATTTCAGTATAGAAAGGTGAAGAGTAGAGACCCCCCCCTCAAAGTGGGGTTCAGGAGAGATAGCTGATGTTTATTTAGGCTTGGCTCAGAGAGAAAAGAGGGGATTTGAAGATTTTCCCTCTTCTGTCTTCCCTCCTTAGCTAAGGCTGCTCTCCCAGATTCACTCTTGTCCCTCTTGTTCCCCCTCCACTACCAGAGACCAAAGGGTCTCCCCTTGATCTGTTCACTCACACACAACTTGGGGAAAAGTTAACTATTTTAATGTCAACTCAATCAAGGTAATACAAAGGAATAACTAGCAGGGAAAGAATGGGAGAGTAAAGTGAGGAAAAGGGGTCCCTGTCTCTATCTAAAACCCTTTTCCCTCCCTCCTTGTGTTTGGGGGGAACTCAAGCCTTGGCAGCCTGAGCCCCCTGAGAAAAAGTCAGGTCAACTCACCTTGCATTTGGCCCCTTGGCCACAGTTCAGACTTAGGGCAACAGGAGCTGAAGTAAAGTTGGACAGAGATTTAAAATGTCTTTTTTCAGGTTTCTTCTTCAGTAGTCTTTTTCAATTTGGAAATATTAGGGGGAAGGATTTCCAGTCACAAGCAGGAAAAGTGAGTAACTCTCAGCAGAAAGTCTTTTTCAACCTTGTCTCTTTGGCTTCTCCTGACTGAGAGACCAATTCTTCTCCCAGCCAGAATCTTCTCCTCCTCAAGATTCCAATTCCTTGGGGGGCCCCTCCCCCAGCGAGGTGATCAGTTTCACACACTCTTCAGCCTGGTACTTTTTCAGAAGCTAGCTATTGCAATAAAATTAGAAAAAAGAAATTGAAGGAATAAGAATAGGCAATGAAGAAACAATGAACACTCTATGCAGACAATATGATGGTATCTTAGATCACCCTAGAGAATAGACTTAAAAACCAGTTGAAACAATTAACAAAGATGCAGGATATAAGATAAACTCACACAAATCATCACTATTTCTACATACCAGTAAAACCTAGTAGGAAGAGATAGAGAAATTCCACTTAAAATAACTGCAGAAAATAGAAAATGCTGCTCTCTCCAGTGTAAAGATCAGTTTGGCACTAAAAACTCCTATAGATAAACTAATTTGGAGCATAGGGTTCATAGAGAAAGAAGTTCTTCATAGTATGCAGAGCTATGATTTCTTTGGAAATCTCTAAGAATCCAGTCACGACATTGGAGTATGTTGGTGACAGGCAATGATTAAACTTAGCTCTCATTGTAATTGGTTCAGAGAGGGAAAAACAAATAAACTCATTGGGGTATAGAATTCTATCTTACCCTACAGAGAAGTAGAAGGGGAATAAGACAAGATAAGGGGGAGATAAGTGGAGGGAGGGGGAAATGGAGGGGGTGGTGATAAAAAGCAAAACATGCAGTGAAAGGGAATAAAGCAGGAAAAATATTCTAAAAAATTAAAAAATAATGTAATAATTGACTATGAAAGACTTGGTTTGCAAAAGGGCTAATATAGAAATATATTTTGAATGATTTCACATGTGTAATTGATATATTGTTTGCCCTCTCAATGGATGGGGGAGGGGCTAGAGAGAGAGATTTTGGATCTCAGAAACAAAAATGTTAAGTCCTAAAAATAAATAAATAATGAAATGGGCAGGTATGGGGGGGAGGGGAGGACAACAGGGACTTCCTCCTTTTAAGAAAAGTCTGATTACATTTTTTCCTCACAGTTTAGTTACTCATTTGCTTTCTAATGTCCTCAAATAACTCTCAGAGTAATCTTTTCTCAGTTCATCCCTTTGCCTCTTCCTTTCTGCTGATGCAATTTTCTGCTCCACAGGCATTTTCTCTTACCTTCTTTGGGCAAAACAGTCAAAGAAAAATAATAGTTATTTGCACGATATATTTTCCTATGGCTTCTCCCTGACTATTTCTAATATAGAAAAGATATTTTCTTCAACTGACTCCTTTCCCTATCTACTTCCTTTGGATTGCATGTACATCAAACTGATTTCTTTACTAAAATCCACAGGCTTTTACATTTAACAACCTTGACTGCCAGAGATATAAGTATTTATTCATTAGCCTTTGAAGTCCAGTCTGACCCTTTCTTTAGCCTTAACAAGAAGACAAGGAAGCAAAGAAGTTATCCTGCTTACAGTTTGGCCTGAAACACTTCTATAATTTGGGGGGTGACGGTAAACCCAGGGTCCCACACCAGAGACAAACCTGGCATTGTCCTTTACAGCTACTGTGAACCATAAAGGTTTGGGGTAAAAGGAAGTGGGGTAGGCCTATCAATCCTAAAAGATTTCTCCTTTTGAGAGAATGGGCCACATAAAGTAGAACTAAATCATGAAGACTTAATAGATCAACTAGAAGTTGAAATCTGGGAGAGAAAGAAGAAAAGTTAAGTTGACTTAATATTGATTCAGATGTAAGTTCTTTGTGTATTTCTATCAGGCTAAATGAAGCCTCTCTTGTGTCATCTTGCTCAAATTTAAGGTTCTTTTGTTTTGTGGGGAAATAGACAAAGTCCAAACTGATGTTTTCAGAGGCCAGGGAAAACGTGATGCTTGAAAAGTCCCAGAGTCTGAACCTAATAAAATTATACCCTCAGTTCTAGGTCAATGATTACTTGAAAACAGATCATTTTGGAGGGCATATTGAATTTGAGATGTCTATGTAGAGCTGTCCAGCTAGTCAGTGGTAATGTAAGATTAAGACTCAGAAGAAATTAAAACTAAATATGGAGATTTAGACATTATCTTATTGTGTGACCATGGTTAATAATTTAATCTCTATCAGCCATTTGGTTCCTTCTCTATCAAATAGGGGAAATAATATCACTTTCCTTACAGAATTATTGTCATGCTCAAATGAAATAACTCCTTTTCACTTCATAAATAGTAAAACTATACTAACTGGGGAACTCAATTATCCCTCTCAGAGCTAGATAAATCTAACCATAAAGTAAACAAGAAAGAAGTTCTCGAAAACCATCCACATAATTGACCATATTAACAAGCAAACTGACCAAAATCACATGATTATCTCAATAGATGCAGAAAAAGCCTTTGACAAAATACAACACCCATTCCTATTGAAAACACTAGAAAGTATAGGAATAGAAGGGCCTTTCCTAAAAATAATAAACAGTACATACCTAAAACAATCAGCAAACATCATCTGCAATGGGGATTAACTAAATCCTTTCCCATTAAGATCAGGTGGGAAACAAGGATGCCCATTATCACCTCTATTATTTGACACTGTATTAGAAACACTGGCAGTAGCAATTAGAGAAGAAAAAGAAATTGAAGGCATTAAAATAGTCAAGGAGGAGACCAAGCTAGCACTCTTTGCAGATGATATGATGGTCTACTTAAAGAATCCTAGAGAATCAACCAAAAAGCTAGTCAAAATAATCAACAACTTTAGCAAAGTTACAGGATACAAAATAAACCCACATAAGTCATCAGCATTTCTATATATCTCCAACACATCTCAGCAGCAAGAATTAGAAAGAGAAATTCCATTTAAAATCACCCTAGACAATATAAAATACTTAGGAATCTATCTACTGAGACAAACACAGGAACTATATGAACACAAGTACAAAACACTCTCCACACAATTAAAACTAGATCTAAACAATTGGAAAAACATTGATTACTCATGAGTAGGATGCACTAGCATGATAAAAATGACCATCCTACCCAAATGTATCTATTTAGTGCCATACCCATTGAACTAACAAAAAACTTTTTTACTGAATTAGAAAATCCATAACAATGTTCATTTGCAAGAACAAAAGATTAAGGATATCCAGGGAAATCATGAAAAAAAAACTGATGAAGGAAGGGGGCCTTGCAGTCCCAGATCTCAAACTATATTACAAAGCAGTGGTCATCAAAATAATTTGGTACTGGCTAAGAGACAGAAAGGAGGATCAGTGGAATAGACTCAGGGTAAATGACCTCAGCAAGACAGTATATGACAAACCCAAAATCCACTATTTGATAAAAACTGCTGGGAAAATTAGAAGACAGTATGGGAGAGATTAGGTTTGGATCAACATCTCACACCCTACACCAAGATAAACTCAGAATAGGTAAATGACTTGTATATAAAGAACGAAACTCTAAGTAAATTAGGTGAACACAGAATAGTATACATGTCAGATCTTTGGGAAAGGAAAGTCTTTAAAACCAAGTAAGAGCTAGAAAAAAAAAATCAGAAAATGTAAAATAAATAATTTTGATTATATCAAATTAAAAAGGTTTTGTACAAACACAACCAGTGCAAGCAAAATTAGAAGGGAAACAACAAATTGGGAAACAATCCATAGCAAAAACCTCTGACAAAGGTCTAATTACTCAAATTTATAAAGAGCTAAATCAATTGTATAAAAAATCAAACCATTCTCCAATTGGTAAATGGGCAAGGGACATGAATAGCAATTTTCAGTTAAAGAAATCAAAACTATTAACAAGCACATGAAGAAGTGTTCTAAATCTCTTATAATTAGAGAAATGCAAATCAAAACAACTCTGAGGTATCACCTCACATCTAGCAGATTGGCTAACATGACAGCAAAGGGAAACAATGAATGCTGGAGGGGATGTGGCAAAGTGGGGACATTAATTCATTGCTGGCAGAGTTGTGAATTGATCCAACCATTCTGGAGGGCAATTTGGAACTATGCCCAAAGGGCATTAAAAGACTTGTCTGCCCTTTGATCCAGCCATAGCACTGCTGGATTTGTACCCCAAAGAGATAATAAGGAAAAAGACTCGTACAAGAATATTCATAGCCACACTCTTTTTGGGGGCAAAAAATTGCAAAATGAGGGGATGCCCTTCAATTGGGGAATGGCTGAACAAATTGTGGTATATGTTGGTGATGGAATACTATTGTGCTCAAAGGAATAATAAAGTGGAGGAATTCCATGGAGTCTGGAACAGCCTCCAGGAAGTGATGCAGAGTGAGAGGAGCAGAACCAGGAGAACATTGTACACAGAGACTGATACACTGTGGTACAATCAAAGGTAATGGACTTCTCCATTAGTGGCAATGCAGTGATCCTGAACAACTTGGAGGGATCTACAAGAAAAAAACAATATCCACATTCAGAGGAAAAACTGTGGGAGCAGAAATACAGAAGAAAAACAACTGCTTGATTACATGGGTCGAGGGGGATATGATTGGGGATATAGACCCTAAAGGAGCACTCTAGTGCAAACATCAACAGCATGGAATTAGGTTCTGGTCAAGGAAACATGCAAAACCCAGTGAAATTGCATGTCAGCTACAGGAAGGGTGGGGGAAGGGAGGGGATAGAAAGAATTTGATTCTTGTAACCAAGGAATAATGTTCTAAATTGACTAAATTAATTAATTAATTGATTGATTGAAAAATTGAAAAAAAATAAGAAAAAGAAAATGTTCAGGAGTGCCAGGTCTGGAGTCAGGAAGACCTGAGTGCAAATTTGGATTCACACTAGCTGTGTGATTCTATGTAAGTCATTTAATCTTCATCTGCTTTGGCTTCCTGAGCTATAAAATAAGGCTAATAAAAACATTTAACTCTCAGAGTTATTATGAGCTCAGTACTTGTAAAGTGCTTTTTGCATAATGCCTGTCACTTAATATGTGCATGTCTCTTCCTCCTTCCCAAATGGTTACTCTGGGTAGGTATATATTCTTACAGTTTGTAGAGCATTGCCATATTTCTTTTGATGGAAAATCGAGACCAACAACCCCAAAGCAGGAGATTCTAAATATTTATTCCTGGTCTCTTTACTGATAGTTGAATCTATTTTTCTTTGCCTATTTCTTTATCTTCTCCCCTAACAATGACTATTCCACTCTTTTTATATTTCTCTTCTGCACCTATATAATTGTTCATTAACACAAATATACAAACATAAACATACACATACACACATGTGTGTCCGTACCCCAACCCCTCAAGGACTGTATGCCTCTTTCTCCATCCTTTCCATATTTTTGTAATTTTTCCCTTCTTCGTTTTATCCTCATTGTACTAGTTGATGCCCATAGAGTCCTCCCCACTATGTCTCTTCTTTCCAGTGTGCAGTTTCTAGTTTAATAGTGTATGAGGAATCAGTGAATCCTGCTTAGCTATTGTACTTGGTTATATTTCTATTAGAAACGCTCTTCATTCTGAAAGAGTGCCATGATTCTGAATCCTTCTCATATTATATCAGTCTTTCAGACCTTGTGATTTTTTCACATTGTTCCTTATACTTTAAATGCTCTAACCTCCAAGCTAAATATTTTTTCAAGTTCTTAAGTATTTTTAAAATTAATTTAGTCAATTTAGAACATTATTCCTTGATTACAAGAATCACATTATTTCCCTCTGTTCCCTCTCCCCACCCTTCCCACAGCCAGCAATTTCATTGGGTATTACTTGTGTCCTTGATCAGAACCTATTTCCATGTTGATGTTTGCACTAGGATGTTCATTTAGAGTCTACATTCCCAACCATTTCCCTTCGACCCATGTAATCAAACAGTTGTTTTTCTTCTGTGTTTCTGCTCCCACAGTTTTTCCTCTGAATGTGGATAGTGTTTTTTCTCGTAGATTCCTCCAAGTTGTTCAGGAACACTGCATTGTTCCCAAGCTAAATATTTTTAAAACTTTGAGGGGTCAGGTCAAATGCTATCTCTACCAGGAAGTTTTTCATAATAGATTCAGCTGGGAGTGATCTGTTCCACTCTTAATTCTTAGGGAACATTATATTTCACATAAATTCATCATATTCTATTTTGTATTATAGCAAGTTATATACATATTATATCTCCCTTAATAGATTATAAGCTCCTTGAAGGTAGGAATTATGTCTTTTTTTCCTTTGTATTTTTCCTGCCTAGCAGAGTCACTCACACATATTAGTAGAATAAAAAAAATCTTGAAAGACTGCTAAATGAGGAAACCTTTCAATATCTGGTCAATCAATAAGCTAAGATTTTGAAAAAAAAAATCTTACGTGAAAAAGGTGACCCTGTATATGTATACATGAGATGAGAATGGATTTTTCAAATTTAATGAGAATTTCCTTAAAGCATCATAAATCACTTTGAATTTTATTGGAAAAAAAACACTACTCTACCTTATTAACATTTTAGATTGTAAATGCTGAATTTTAAGAGACATAATTGTCAGGTTCACATTGCTAATTACATAATCATATACATTTTCATTACCATTGAGCCTTAGGTTTATATAACATCACATATATTTTCATGGGTGAATGAGGTGGCTCTGGCTAATTGGATAATGTCTCAATTAGAATATTCATGGAAGAGAAACATGGTGAGTATAAGCAAGTTATAGTATGTTGGGGTTCACCTGGTGCTGGGCTCAGAGTAGGAGCCTATTAAATGCTTAAAATAGATGACTTGTATGCATAGAATGG
This sequence comes from Monodelphis domestica, assembly GCF_027887165.1. Taxonomy (NCBI): domain Eukaryota; kingdom Metazoa; phylum Chordata; class Mammalia; order Didelphimorphia; family Didelphidae; genus Monodelphis; species Monodelphis domestica. The sequence goes on from NC_077229.1 coordinate 372,312,932, forward strand.
TGGGCAAGATATTAAGAATATTGTTGCAGAAAATAAAGAGGGTCAGTTAATATAGTAAAAACAAGAGTCGATAAAACAACCAACCAGTAAGAATTCTCTAAATGCCTATCATGTGCCATTGTATTAGATGATGAATATGCAAATAAAATTAATTAAACAGTTTCTAATCAAAGGGAAATGGGTGGCCCAAATGTCCAAATGATGATCATAAAATATTAAAAGCCTTAGAGGAAGTCTATCAATGAGTTCAGTCATTCTTCATCATGAACAAAATCTATGTAGTAAAAGAAGGCAAGGTACATTATAAAATGGAAGATTTAAAGCTGGAAAGGACTTTAGAAATCATTTACTCAAACCTCATTCTACAGGTAAAAGAACTGAAGTCTGGTTGTGCTCTGTTTTGGTAGAGAAAATGCACCCTTTGCTAATTTATTCATGAATAAAATCATAGATCCATCCAAATAATGAATATTTTAAATAACTCAGATTTGCCATAGATATTACACAAATGAATTTTTTTTTTATTTCTGGGGACTCAAGTTTTAAAAAGCTACAGGTAAAATCAAAAATATGTAGAAGAGAAAAACCAGGATAATAAAGGGACATGTTTTCATATTTTATGAATATTGGTGAAGGAATGAGGATTTTTAGTCTAGAGAAAAGAAGATTCCTATGTGATAGGATTGCTATCTTCATGTATTTGAAAGGTTGGGTCATGTCAAAGGATATTAGATAGACTTATTCTGTTTGGTCCCATAGCTTTTTTATGTAGTATGTTCCCTCTCAATAGAATTCTTCAAAAAGAGCACAGCTGACAAATTCTCAGGTGCAGGAGGACTGGGAGTGGGGAAAGGGTGGGAAGGAACAGGCTCCTTGTCAAGTAAAGGTTTGGTTGGATGGCTATGAATTTCCCTCTTCTAAAATTCTAGAATTCTCTGAACTTGAATTTTTAAAGTTAGATCTCTTTGTTTTACCTAGAGGTTAAGGTGATCCTCATGGGCCCTGTTTCCCTACAGATATGCTAAGTAGCCTAAAAAAGTTCAGACAAGGGTATGATCTGTTCTGTTTCTGATTTGAGTCTGTTTCCCCTTCCTTAGGAAATGGTCATTTGCTGCTACTTCCATCCCCATATTAATACTAAAAGATGTGGATATTCAACTGACTTAGCCCACTTCAATTTGAACCTCCTAATCACAAGAGATCCATCATCCCCGTCTCTCTAGTAGCTCCAGTTATAGATTTGCAACACCATATTCAGTGAGTCTAATTTTTCTAAGAATAGGAAACAGCCTAAATAAATATCTAACAGATTTGGGAGATGAAATGTCAAGAAAGGTAAACACATTAGTAAGTAGTCTATAAAAAAGACTAATCTAAAGCAAGTCTTGAAAGATAGATTGGAGAAAGATTATGCAGGGTCTTAAATTTTCCAGACTAAGATTTTTGCATTTTATCTTGGAATCATTAAAAAGATTGGTTAAATAGCTAAATAGATCACTTTAGAGGGTTTTAAAAAAGGAGGAAAAAAGACCAATTAGAAGAATATTTTAATAGCCTAGATAAAATGGCAATAGGAATGGAATGAATGGAATGAAGAGATATTATGGAGGTAGAATCAACAGATTATGGAATCTGGTTGGATATGCAGGCAGTAGGGAGTGGTAAGAGTCAAAGATGACTCCAATTCTTCAAATACCTGGATTAATAGAAGGAAAATAGGGCCATCACAATAAATGAGGTTGTTTGGAAGTGAATTCAGTTTAGGGAGGAAACCAAGGGGTGATTTTTCAACTTTTTTGATTTGACATGCTGATAAGACCTCTAAGTGGAGATGCCCAGGAGGTAGTTGAAAAGCTAGGATTAGAATACAGAGATGAGAGTGGGGCAGAATATGTATACACACAAGTAATTTGGAGAGAAATTACAATTTATAGCATCAAAAAGGATGGGATCACCAAGGGAATGAGTATAAGTAAAAATAGGGGAAACAGAACACAGTTGTGTTCTGGAGGAGGATAATAAGTCATCAAATATGGAAGAAAAGCTGTCAGAAAGGTAGGACAAGAACCAGGAAAGAGCAATGTCATGTAAGTAATGTAAGAGAGGATATCTATAAGGTAATTATGGTCAACATTTGCAAAATGCTATATAAAGATAAAAGAAATTGAAGTTTGAAAAAAAAAAGGCCTCATATTTAGCAAATAAGTGGTCACTGAACACTATGGGTGCAATATGGATTACTTGGTTTTTAAAACAGTAAGAACTGAAGTGGTATAATCCTGAGACTAAAGCCAGAAGACTCATCTTCCTGAGTTTAAATCTGGCCTCAAACACTAGTTATGTGACCCTGGTCAAGTCACTTAACCCTTTTTTGTCTCAGTTTCCTCATCTGTAAAATGAACTGGAGAAGGAAATGGCAAACTACTCTAGTATCTTTGCCAAGAAAACCCCAAATAAAGTCACACAATCATGCATAAGTGAAAACAACTTAGCAACAATAACAAAGAAATGAAAGAAAGAATTGTAGACCACTGGCTGTGAAAAGAAGGAGAGATTGGATAATAGCCTGAATGTATGACAGGATAAGAAAAAAGATTTTTTTTAACACAGGGAAAGTTTTTTGTGGGCAATGGAGAAGGAATCAGTAGATAGGGAAATTTGAAGAGAGTATAATAATTATAAAAGGAATAAGCTCTAAAGGAATCTACAGGGAGTAGAGTCAAATTAACAATCTGATGTATTCATTTTAACAAAAAGAATGGCCACCTCATCATGTTAAGCTGGAAGAAAGGGATAGAGGATGAGCAAAGGTATAAACCACAGAGCATGGGGGATTTCATGGCCTTTATCTCAGGAAAATGGATGGCAAGCCCTGTTTGCTTTTATGTATGGAAAAAACTTTTCCCTTCTGAAATTAAAAAAAAAATCTGTATGTTTTAGTACATAATTCTGTTGACATTTTTGTTTATATTGACCACTGCCTGATGTGACATTGACCTTTATATTAACTTAAATAGGTTAAAAATCCTCAACAGATCTGATAGAATGTGCAGTTTGAAAAAAACCAAAAAACTCCCAAAGTAGACTAGAGTCAGCATGTCAAAAAAGACAGAGGATTCGTCTTAAAGTTATGAAGACCTGATTTCAAATACTGCCTCTGCCACACACAAGATATATAATCATTGATACTCTCAGTGCACTAAACAACTCTCAAACGAGCTATGGAGGAGTTGAGCATCATTCTCAGTGGAAAGAGTACTGAGGAATTTCCTATGCCAATGAACTCATAAATTCATACCAAGAAGAAAGCAAAGCACAAGAAGTGGGATCTATGTTTAAAGAATAATTCATGTGAAAAAAGATCTAAGTTTTATTATACTGAAATCTCATCCCAATATGAATGAATCAGCGAGTGATATGGCAACCAAAAGAGCTGATGTGAGTTTTCTCACAATCCTCAATATTTCAATGCATGTTATCCCAGAGATACAGGAAATCCAATAAAACAAATCACAATCTAGCCATGTATTCTCATTCTCTGGGAGTCTTGTCAATCCCTTGTCAATCAAAGTCCTCAACATAAAGTCTGTACAACACGCTAAGAACTTTCTTCTAAGTCTTTTGACACTGAGCAAATACCAAAGCAAATCATGGGCTTTATTTTTATCTAGTCCTGTAATCTTATTAGGAAACTGAGACCCACAGATATGCAAAAACTTGTCCAAAATCAGTGTTAGATGGCTTTTGAGAAGAAACTGAGAATAATGACAACTATTATTTATATTGTGTTTTAAAATGGGCTGTGTGCTTTACATATGCTATCTTACTTGATTCTCACAACAACCTTATAAGGAACATGTTATTATTACCCCCCCTTTTTTTGTAGCTGATTAAGGTTAAGTGACCTTTCCAGGTCATACAACTAGTTAATGTCTAAAGCAAGATTCAAAATCAGGTAAATTCAGTGCCCAATCCACTATGCTACCTAACTTGACATGTACTAGAACAAGCATCTTTAGCTACATATGTTGTTTCAACCATTTGATAAGTAAAATTGGAAGGTTTTAATTTCTCAACTCATTGGTCATAAAGGTCTTCAAATATATAGGAAATTATCACTTTGTTATTCACAAGTGCAACTATTTAGAGCTATTTTTCATGTGATTTACCAAGCACCATTCAACCACATCAATAGTTTCAAATACCCCCAAATTAAAAAAATTCAAAGTTGAAAAAGACCTCCATAACTATCAAGTCCAAAACATAATAAAAAGGAAATTCACTGTAACATAGCCAACAAGTGGTCACCTAGAGGCAATAAAACCTTTGTAGTGTTGGTATTAAAATTTTAAAAAGTCCTGAGTTTGAACCTTGCTTCACTCCCTATGTGTCCTGTCTGCCTCAGTTTCTTCATATGCAAAATGGATATAATAACATCTAAGTCACAGGATTGTTACTAGGATCAAATGAGAGTTAATTTTTTTCTTTCCTCCCTTTCTTCCTTCCTTCCTTCCTTCCTTCTTTCCTTCCTTCCTTCCTTCCTTCCTTCCTTCCTTCCTTCCTTCCTTCTTACCTTTAATATTTGACCAGAAAGAGGTCACACACACACACACACACACACACACACACACACACAGGGAAACTGGAGAGAGGGGGGTGAAAGAGCTGAAGAAATGGAGAGAGGGAAGGGATTGATCTTCCCCTCTCTTCCCTTTGGGGAATATAGAACAATTGTCTTCCAGAGGGACAGAATATATTCCCTCAGAGATTGGGTTTAGGAGGTAAAGGTTAAGGACTGAAGGAGAAGGTTTTAGAGAAATGACCCACAACCTCCGTTCTTGATATTAGCTGTTGTTGAGAGGCAGGCAAATTTCCTGTCTTTGGACCCTCCCAATATCCCAACTGCCACTTTTCCCCTTTGAGTCCGGAATTCAATCCTCAGCCCTGGCCTTGAGCTAGTTCTCCTCCCCAAATCTTCAGTCCCTTTCTTTGGTGTCTTACACTTCCTTCCTTCCTTGCTTGCTTGCTTCCTTCCTTCCTTCCTTCCTTGCCTTCCTGTCTTCTTGCCTTCCTGCCTTTTCTTTTTTTCAGTTCTTTTACAGTTGAGGAAACTGAAGGAGACAAAAGTTAAGGGACTTATCTAGGGTTACCTAGCTAGATTGTAAGCTCCTTAAAAGTAGAACTGTCTCTTATTTTTAATTTGTAACCCCAGCACTTAGCATAATGCCTGGCACATAGTAGGCACTTAATAAATGTTTACTGACTATTGAGTGTCTGAGGCTGGATTAAAATTCAGGTCTTCCCAACTTCAGGCCCAGTACTTTATCTACCTAAATGTCACTTTGAGATGGGAAGAAGAATTTTCAATGATGTCCAACAAATATTTGGGGGAAAATTCATGAAAAATTACTTTCTAGAAATTGACATCCTAGCATTCTTTCAAATAAAGCACAAGTCACTTAACACTTCTGTTCAGCACAGGGCCTCATGAAAAATTATCTAGCAGTTGTGTGTAGGACTCTAGAGCATCATATAGTTTCAGGACAACTAGAACTTGGGACTAGACCAGATACTTCTTAATATACCTTGTTTTAAACTTGTATTTCCAAGACTTCCAGAAACTGGGAACCACACAAGATGTGTGAGAAGAGAGAACACCATTTCCTGCCAGCAATTACCTGTAATTCACTGTTCTGCTGGTGAAATGCTCAGGGCAGCAGGGGAGAGGTTACAAAATCAGCTCCTATAACAGCATTTCTTTTTTCACTATAAGCATAAGACCTAAAAGTCACATCATTTTCAAAATAAAAGATTGGTTGCAGACTCAAGTGGAAGGAATTTTTTAACCCAAATTTAAAATAACTCTTCTGCTTCAATAGTGCTGAGTCCTATGGACCTTGGTTCAACTGAGGATAATGTGGCAACATAAATTACTTGTTTTCAACATGACATTCTTTATAATCCACTTAGAGACCAAATACTACAATAAAAAAGAGAAGGTGGAAGGGAGATGATGCTTGTACTTGTCAACAATCATCCTTCTGTTACACAGCCTGGGCTATTAGTCCTTCCCCTTCTTTGGAATTTTCTTCCACAAGATTCTGGCTTTTAACTAAGCAGCTAAAACATGATAGAGCACATGCAAGCTCTAAGAATTTTTATCCCAACTCCCATTCTCACTCATGAATCAGGTCCCCAAATGTAGCTACTTATATCCCTTTCAGGGTCCTAGAGATGCCCCCCTAAGGATTTAGGGGTAATTCTTTAATTTTACTAGCTTGAGTCTTTAATAGTCTCCTAAGTTTATCAGCTGAGAATCAATTTAGTTAGCTAGCCTTAAGGAGCTTTTAGAAAGAGTATTTATTTACTAAGGTAGTGCCATTGTAACAGTTGGTACAAAACATCCCCCCAAGTGTCAACAATACACTTTTATACAGTAAGTACAAGAGAAAGTGAGGTCAGGCTTACAGTTCATACATAGTAAAAGGGTAAGTCACTGATAATAGTTACCTGGAGCCCTTTTCTTGCATTTGTGGTATATTCAAGAAGTTCTTGTTAAGTATGGTGAATCTGCTTCCATCTGTCTGTGGCTCCCAATGTATGGGAAGATGAGGTTCCACACCTTCCAGAACACTTGCCCTTTCAAAGGTCCCCTTCTTATCTGTGGAGATTAGGGATAGAGGAGCCCTAGAAAGAACTGGGGACTTTCTTTCCATCTTTCCCTCCCCACTCCATGCCCCATTCTTTCTCAAGAATATGGCAGAAAGCCATATTTGCTCCAATTTCTAGAATTCAAACTCTTTCCATATAACTTCAGACCTCATGTCTAGCATCATTTCACTTTATCAGAAGGAATTCATATTTTTTATCATACGTTGTGGCCCATGATTGAAATTGATCTGACATCTTATCGTGCACTTCAAATGGGGGTGAGATTGAATAAATCAATCACCCCCCCTTTACAACAACAAGCAACAACACTCTGGATAAACTTCCCCCAAGTGTCTTCTCCATGAATAAGAGGTTAATGTTAAGCTTTTTTGCTCGTGACTTTATTCACTCAGCATGATCAGCCACCCTGCCCTTTTCAAAACCTCAGAGAAGCTGTCATCTCTTAATATGCATGCTCTGCTATTTTCAAACAGGACATGGCTCTGGGCTGATTCACTGCTTTCTTAGACTCTTCACCTCTGAATCCCAGAGTGGTGAGCCAATCTTTTGTAAACAGAAAAGAAAATACAGAAATGAATACAGAAAACCACAGGCTTTGCCTTTGGTTTTAAAGGCATTCAGTGATCCATAGGAAAGAGATCATAGTTGTTTACTGAGCAAAATCCTTATTGTGGGCCCTAGTCTTACCTAGGGTAAGGCAACTGAGACTTTACCACAGGGTACCAAAATTTAGAGGCCGTTAAGAGCATTTTTAGTTCAGTAGGGAGAGAAAACTGAACTTAGTCCCCCATGAATAAGAATAACTGTAAAAAATGGGAGGCTAGCAGAAGATGGAGTGCTTCTTTTCCCCTCTCCACACAACTCTCTTCCTCATCCTTGCTTCTCTCCTATGGCGGGAGCCTGCCAGACTTGAAATGCCTAGCAGCTACATCCATCCTCTGAGATCTGTTCCCCACAGAATGTGTCTCAGCATCCCTTCTCCTTTGGTGTGTCTGAGATCTCTTGCTGCACTTGTATTAAAGCATTGATTTCATAGGGACTTCCATGCTGTTTGGCCCAGTGACCAGGGCTCCTTTTGCTTCAGGTAGAGATGTCGTCACTCAATAAATCTTTTCATGCAAGACCAAATTGCTGTACTGAAGAAGCTTGCAAACTAGTACAGGAAATAAGACACATATAAGAAGAGCTTTAACTCCAGACTGTTTCAATTAAGTGTCATACGAGTAAGACAGACTGAGTGCAAAAGATGGAGTTAAGTCATTATTTGGTAACCCATAGAAAAGTTATTCAAGATCTCCAGCCAGGGGCACGATGCCTATGGTGGAGTGAGAAGAACCACGTCTTTGAAGTCAGCCAATGACCTGCGCTCAAATTCAATCAAGTTCTCTTTTTCACTACCTGGGTAACTTTGGACAAGTTAGGGAGCTTCTCGGGGCCTCACTTCCCAAATTTATAGTCAGCCAATTGGTCGGCTAGCATGTGTTAACCATTTATCATGTCCTGCACTTTGTTTTATTCTGGAAATTCAAATACAAATGGAAACAAAGAGAGTCCCAAACCCCGAGAGGTTTACATTCTAATAAAGAAAACATAAAAGGAAACTAAGGAGTATCAGAGGGAGGAAAGAGTATTTGCTTGAGGAAGTTCAGAGTGCAGCCTGAAGAGGAATAAGACAGAGCTGTCCTGGGCACCTCCTTAAATGGAGGTTCCGAGAGGGACCATCAAGTCAGAAGGATAAGCTGCAGGGCTGAGCATATTTTCAAATACGTGAGTTCCAGGTTTGGAGTGAGACTTCGGGATGAAGAACTGGAGCATGATGAGTCTTCACTAGGAGAAAGGAATTCCAGAGTACAACCTGGAGAGATTTCTTTTCTTTCAGTTGAAGGGAATGCTCTCTAGGGCTCCTTCTAGTGTTAAATCTCTTAATTCTAAAAAAAAAAAAAGTCCAAGCAGTGCTTTGTGTAAATTACTCTGACAATGATGAGAAATAAAAGGTGATTATGACAAAGAGTGGGAGTTTGGAGGCTGAGTGACTATTAAGAAGACATTTGAAAGAGTGTGAATGTGAAGTGGTAAGAGCATGGCCATAATGTCAATGGAAAAAGAGAGACAAATGTGAGAATTTCTTTTTTTTTTTAATTTTTTTAATTTTTTTTAACCCTACCTTCCATCTTGGAGTCAATACTGTGTATTGGTTCCAAGGCAGAAGAGTGGTAAGGGCTAGGCAATGGGGGTCAAGTGACTTGCCCAGGGTCACCCAGCTGGGAAGTGTCTGAGGCCAGATTTGAACCTAAGACCTCCCATCTCTAGGCCTGGCTCTCAGTCCACTGAGCCACCCAGCTGCTCCCCAAATGTGAGAATTTCTGAAGAATTTACAGGACTTGACTGGTTGGACATGAGGCATGAAAGGAGGGAAGAAAAAAAAATATTTTTAGCACATTCTTTCACTATGACTTGAGAACAACCTCTAGTATGGGCATGTACACACATACAAAAATAGAAACAGGCACTTTCAATATATACATTAATTACTAAAAATTTTTACATTGCTTGCTAAGAATTTTACCTGCAATAATTTCTCATTTGATTTTTGCAGTCCTATGAAGAGAGTCCTGGAGGTATAAGAGGTTAATTGATTTGCTCATTATCACAGAGCTAATAAGTCCTAGAGGCCAAGATTTAGACACATCTGTCTTTACCCCAAACTCAATCATCTTTCCATTGTACCATGTTAACTCTAGTAATGAAAAGGCATTTCTTGGTCATTTTCTAGATTCAGGATATCTACTTAGGTGTAGACTAGATCCCTCTGATTTCACGTGTTCTGGGTTTTCATACCCATTGCTGACCTGAATCCAATAAAGGATCCCAGCTACATGCATTATTTATTTCTAAGTTCTTGATTATAGACTATGACAACTACAGGATTATAGAAAGCCAGCTCAGCATAAATTTTTTTTACGACTCTTCAATGAGGAAATAGCAAATCCTGGTACAATTTTCCATGAGTGCCTGAGATCTGGGCTGAAGCCACTAAAATGTATCTTAATTGAAGACCTCAAATGAGATTGCAGCAGAGTTCCAAATCTTGGACTAGCTACCCAGCAGGGGCCAAAACTTTCTTCATAAATCACTCAGCAATTCGATGAGCTGGTCCATGACAAAGTGCAAGATCGGCATGTTTGGCCACAGGCACAAGGATTCTGCACTGGCCTGAAAAGTATCAGTGTAATGCCAAAAAGTGCACATGTTTCATTCCAAAGAAAAATGCGTGCTCCACATCCTTCTTTCCTCAGCCTGCTTCCCTCCCACCACTCTCACCCCAGAGAGGCAAAAGAAAGAATACTAAACAACAAATTCATACAGCAGTGAAAGCAAGAGTTATTTCCTGGTAAATGTCCCCGAGTTAACTGCTATGTGTCCCACAGGCCAAGTGTAAGGGTGTTGCCCCATTATACAATTGCTTCCATTCTAAATAGCCTTTGAATGAGCCACTCTGCTTGCTCTGTATTGGCTTGGGGTTCTCAAATAAAAATGAAAAATAAATAACACTTTAGACCTATCAGGAAACAACTCATTCCTAATAGGCAGTTATGATACTAATGAAATATTTGCTAAACAACCCCATCTATGATACACTTGTACACAATGGCATGGCTTGCCTTTTTCTACAGGCAGGGCAGTGTTACCCTTAGACTAGAAGAAAAGACAGAGAGAATGGCAATTAGAAGTGGAAGAGCAACCATTGCCTCAAGAAGCTGGGGCTGAATGGAACAGTGATATGTGACCACAGAGGAAGTGGGAAAGAAAAGAGTCAGAACCTAGAAACGGTCATATTAAGGAAGCTTATGTAAATAACCTCTTCTTGCTTCTTGTTTCATTATATTTCCCTTGAAGAAGACAGTGATGATTTTTCATTTTTGTTTTTATATTCCCAGAACTTAATTGATATTAATAAGTTCTTGATGAATTAAATTATAAGAAGAAAGGTTCAAAGACCTGAACTGGAGGGATTGTGAAGGTAGAACTAATGGGAATTGGCAAATGATTGAATGAAGGAAGTGAAGGATCAAAGATGACTTAGAAATTTTGAAGCTGGGTCCCAGGGAGTACGGCTGCTTCATTACCAAAAAGGGGAGGTTGAGAGGAAGCTCAGCTTTAGAGGAAAAGACAATGAGCTTATTTTGGAACATATTGACTTTGAGAAGCTAGATGGATCTCTACCCTGCATTTAGGGAATAGGACAGGAAAAGATTAAAGCTAGATATAAAGATTTTGGAATTATTTTCAAAGAAGTGATCATCAAAGCCATGGAAGTAGATGAGTTTATAAAAGGTGAGAGTGGAGAAAAGAGAGACAAAGATAAGAGTCTTATTTGAGGGACCTACACACAATTAGCTGATTGGAGGAATAATCTAAAACAAGGAAAGAGTATTTTGACAGGAGAAAATGAAGAGATGAAGAACCAAAAAAGAGTAGAATCATCAAAGATAAGGGAAAATTGTTATTATAAACTCAATTAAGTTTATAGTATTCCTAAAATTTAAAAACTCTTGCTATTATAAACCCAGCTTGGTCACATAACTTTTGTGATAGCTTGTTTTAACCTCCTTGTTAACATTTCATTTTAAATATTTCCATCCATGTCCCTTAGAGGTATCAGTCTATACTTTTTTTTTCTGTTTTGAGTCTCCCTGGTGAATGTATTAGCTATATTTGCATCATAGTAGCATCTCTTCTTTTGCTTTTATTGCAAGTAGTTTGTGTCATGTTGGAATTAATTATTGTTTGAATATTTTATATAATTCTTTTAAATTCATCTTGGAAAAGAGAAAATTAAAAAGGGTGAGCAATAAAGCCCAAAATATTTTTTAAAAATCAAGAAGGAGGATGAATACTAAGAAAAAATATGATGATAGGGATTTGCGGAAGCATTATAGGGACCAAGAACCAAATGAAAGAGACTACAAGCTATAGTTAGTAAGGACTTAGAGACAGGAAGAATAGACCTCTATTTCTTAAAGCTTGGCAGCAAAGTCTTTTAGAATATGATGAGCAGTACACCAAGATCCACTGGGTATATATGAGATTTTCAAATGGGAATCATTTATACAACAAAGAAATAAGTAAGTAGTGTATACTTTAGTGGTCTTAAGTCTGCATGGATATATGGAAACCTAATTTTAAAGAACACATAGACATTAAAAAATAATATATGTGCTAAATGGTCAAAAGGTGATTCTTTGCAAAGGGATAAAACCCTAAAACTTTTGATTGGAAGTAGGATGGAAGTTGAGGGAAACTGATTAGACAAAGGGGAAAGTGAAAAATATATAATTAAAGGATATCTGTGTGTGATTGGGTTCAAGGTTTAATAATATATAGATCCATGAAAAAATGAAACAATTGAGTTGAATGTTTATCACGTTCCTTCTCTCCATCCCTTAGTGGACCTAGGACACATTGCAACTAAAATTGTACCAAACACTGATATCACAAAATGTTGAAGTAATCTGTGTCCCATGACCACATTATAGAGGGTGAAGGAAGAAGTAAGAAAAGTTAGTAAAAAAAATAGAATGAAGACTTGAAAGACTTTCAGGGTCATGAAATAGAACAGAAAGGGAAGCAACAAGTGGAGGAAATGGTCTTGACAAAATGGTGACATCATCTCCTGAGAAAGTGAGTGAAAGTAAAATTGTGGACCTGAGGCCAGAGAAGATTTGGAATAACCCCATGTGGAGGATATAATAGAAAAGAAATCTGATAAATAGGGGAATTACTGAGTCTATTAAGATAACTCTGACATGAGAAAGCTTGAATTGGTAATGGACACAGTCATCATAGTTTGATCATTCTTAACATCTTGGGAACAGATCTGAGCAGGCAGATGTTTTTGCTTCTACAGTTCAAATACTACAGCCCAAATACTAATAAAGAAAAAATGAGTATGAATAGTAGTCAAGAATGACATGCAAATTATTGAAATATTGCATATTATTTTTCTTTGTCTCAGCTGTCAAAGTGATTTTCCTGTAGCATTTTTGGGCTCCTGTCTGATTTGTACTCAATAAACTTCAGTAGCATCTTATTTGTGGCCACAACCCAGTAAAACAATTTCAGCAGATGGGCTAAACCAGTTTGAGGGTAACCAATAGGCCTCAAAGCCAACAGTAATTTAGGGAGATATGTATCCCAAATAAAGTCTTCACCTGGCAAAATTGGTGGATGAGAACAACTTGTTCCAATGGCCATAAAGATGCTGCAGCAGGTGATGTATTGTGATTAAAGCTTGGTCAGACATAAAAGATGTCATCCTAAGCCATTGCTAGTTGTATTTATTTTTGTCTTGCCACTGGACTTTGAAAACTCTGGAAGAGAGAGTGATACTGATGATTCTTCCTCACCTAAATCCAATCCACACACAAGTCAAGATATTACCTTGTAATGTCATTGGTCTTCTGCAAAAATGAAGGATAAACAACAAGAAGCAACATGGAAATAGGAGCTGAAGAGACAGATGTTTTTGGTTCTGTAGCTCATATATTAAAATTAGACCAGTACAAAGATGAAAACGGCTAGTCAAAAAGAATGACATACAAATTTGTGAAATATCGCATATTATTTTTCTTTCTCTCAGTCACCAAAGTGATTTTTCTAGGTCATAGGTATGCGTGCCTCTGCTAAATAAAATTCAGTAGAACCCTATTTATTTGTGGCTCCAAAAATCTATAGCATGCCCAGTAGCCATAGTCAAATAAAACTATCTCTGCAGATAGGCAAAACCAGGTTGAGGGCAACCAAAGACCCTAATAAATTGAGGAGTACTCTATTTCTCCAAGATGGATACAAGCATAGAGCCTTTTATTGTCCTGGAAAGATTTCATAATCTGAAAAATTCATATTTTTCTAGTACTCTTCATATTTCTTTATTGTATTTTTAAAAAAATAAATTATTTGTTACATTAAAATGCTCCTTAAATACCTCCCTCTTTCCCCTCCCCCAGTAGAAAAGGTATCATCTGACAAAAAGTTATGCATATATGAAACCATATCTTATTTATTTCTATTTATCAGGGTTTTTTTTCCTCTGGAGGGGGGACATATACAAGCAATATTTCTGTTGCTTTATATAATATTCTCTTGGTTCTACTTGTTTCACTCTTCATAATTTCATTTAAACATGCCAACATGAGTTGGAAAAAGAGTTAAATAAGTGAAATGGAAGAATATTTACAAAAATATAAGTTGCCTAGTCTTATTGAGGAAGAAATACAATATCTAAAGAAAACTATTTTAGAAAAAGAAATTGAACAGGCCATCAATGAAATTCCTAAGGAAAAAACAACAGAATCAGGTGGCTTTACAAGTGAATTTTACCTAATGTTTAAATCTTATTTAATTCCAATCCTAAATGAATCACTTAGAACAATTAGTAAAGAAGGAGGTCTGCCAAATTCCTTCTATGAATTAAATATAGAACTGATACCTAAACCAGGAAGACAAAAACAGAGAAAGAAAATTATAGACCAATTTCATTAGTGATTAAATATGTATAAATCCTAGATAAATATTAGCCAGAAAACTACAATAATATATCACAAATATCATACATTATGACCAAATAGAATTTGTAATAAATATGCATGGATGGTTAAAAATAAAGAAAACTATTAACAATTGATTATGTCAACAAAAAATAACAAAAATCACGATTATATCAATAGATGCAGGAAAACATTTGGACAAAATCCAGCACTCATTCCTATTAAAAACACTTGATGGAGAAGTCAAGATGGTGACTTAGAGACAGCAACAGTTCAGACCCTTCTTCATCAAATCAAAAATACAATGTTCTAAGGGGACTGAAAACCAAATCTAATAACAGGAGAGAGCTAGGGAACCCTCCTCCTGGACCCAACTTAAAAGGTACGCTGCCAAAAAAGCCTGAATTCTAGAATGTGAAGGTTTAAGGGGAAGGAATAAGGAAGATCCCAGGACCTCGCCTCCACCTACAGCACTGAGCCTCCAGTGGTGGCTAGAATCTCTGGTCAGGCAAGGGTGCTAGTCTGGAAGGAGTACCTTGTGGGCAAAACTGTGCCAGGCTCAGGGAGTAGAACACAAGAGGCATAGAGACAGTTGGAGGAGAAGCGCAGAGCAGGCAGCCTAGTCACAGTCAAGACACTCCATCTTGCCCCACCCCCTTTCTGGAGGTTTTGGCTTCAGGGCAAATCCAGCTTTGCAGATCAACTTCTCCAACATGGATCAATCTCATCAATAGGGCAGATAAGAAGCCTTCAGAGGGCAGGGAAACTCAAGCTCTAAAACCCCTCCCCCATAGACTGATCTGAGAGCCTTGTTGACTAAGCTCCAAGGGATGCTACAAACTACAGGAAAGAGTCTCAACAACAGGGCATGAAGCCCAGCTCCTTCTCAGCTTCTGCTGTAAACCAGGGAAAATCTGACTAACCTGATCAATCAGCAGAACAGAGAAGATGCCCTTTCAGGGAAGAATAGCCCAAACCCACAGAACCAGCACATAATGAGAAGAGCAAAAATACAGGCAAGTACAGGGGGCAAAGAAGGGGGGAGGGGGAATATGAGTAAACAACAGAAAAAGAAAAAAGAAATTACAATCAACAGCTTCTATTCAGGCAATGAACAAAGAGCAAATAGAACAGAGGAAGATCAATGAATACTAAGCAAAAACACAGAAACTCCAGTGAATTAGACCCAGGCTCTTTGTAAATTTGAGTAATTAAACCTTTGTCAGAGGTTTTAATGAATATTGTTTCCCAATTTGTTGCTTCCCTTCTGATTTTAGTTACATTGGTTTTGTTTGTACAAAAACTTTTTAATTTGATGTAGTCAAAATTATTTATTTTACATTTTGTGACTCTTTCTAAGTCTTGCTTGCTTTTAAAGCCTCTCCCTTCCAAAAGGTCTAACATGTATACTATTCTGTGTTCACCTAATTTTCTTATAGTTTCCTTCTTTATGTTCAAGTCATTCACCCATTTGAATTAACCTTGGTGTAGGGTGTGAGGTGTTGATCTAAACCTAATCTTTCCCACACTGTCCTCCAAATTTCCCAGCAGTTTTTATGAAATAGTGGATTTTTGTCCCAAAAGCAGGGATCTTTGATGACAAACCCAAAGATCCCTGCTTTTGCACCTTGCTCAGGTCACTTACCCTGAGTCTATTCCACTGATCCTCCTTTCTGTCTCTCAGCCAGTACCAAATTGTTTTGATGACCACTGATTTATAGTATAGTTTGAGATCTGGGACTGCAAAGCCCCCTTCCTTTGTATTTTTTTTTTCATTATTTCCCTGGATATCCTTGATCCTTTGTTCTTCCAAATGAACTTTGTTATGGTTTTTTCTAGATCAGTAAAAAAAATTTTTGGAAGTTCCATGGGTATGCCACTAAAGAGATAGATGAGTTTGGGTATAATGGTCATTTTTATTATATTGGCTTATCCTACCCATGAGCAGTTAATATTTTTCCAATTGTTCAAGTCTATTTTTAGTTGTGTGAAGAGTGTTTTGTAGTTGTGTTCATAAAGTTCCTGTGTTTGTCTTGGGAGATATATTCCTAAGTATTTTATTTTGTCTAAGGTAATTTTGAATGGGATTTCTCTTTCTAGTTCTTGCTGCTGAGCTGTGTTGGAAAAATATAGAAATGCTGATGACTTATGTGGGTTTATTTTGTATCCTGCAGCTTAGAAGTACAACAATAAGTTGCTGATTATTTCGATTAGCTTTTTGGTTGAATCTCTAAGATTCTTTAAGTAGACCATCATGTCATCCACAAAGGGTGATAACTTGGTCTCCTCATTGCCAATTTTAATGCCTTCAATTTCTTTTTCTTCTCTATTTGCTACTGCTAGTGTTTCTAGTACAATGTCAAATAGTAGAGTTGATAATGGGCATCCTTGTTTCACTCCTGATCTTATTGGGAATGCATCTAGTTTATCACCATTGCAAATGATATTAGCTGATAGTTTTAGATATATACTGTTTATTATTTTTAGGAACAACCCTTCTATTCCTATGTTTTCTAGTGATTTAATAGGAATGAGTGTTGTATTTTATCAAAGGCTTTTTCTGCATCTATTGAAATAATCATATGATTTTTGTTGGTTTGCTTGTTGATGTGGTCAATTATGTGGATGGTTCTCCTAATATTGAACCAGCCCTCCTTCCCTGGTATAAATCCTACTTGATCATGGTGGATGACCCTTCTGATCACTTGCTGGAGTCTTTTTGCTAGTATCCTATTTAAGATTTTTGCATCTATATTCATTAGGGAGATTGGTCTATAGTTTTCTTTCTCTGTTTTTGGCCTGTCTGGCTTTGGAATTAGTACCATGTTTGTGTCATAAAAGGAATTTCTCTGAATGTTTGATAGAATTCACTGGTGAATCCGTCAGGCCCTGAGGATTTTTTCTTAGGAAGTTCTTTGATGGCCTGTTGGAATTCTTTTTCTGATATGGGATTATTTAAGAAATCTATTTCTTCTTCTATTAGTCTAGGCAATTTATATTTTTGTAAATATTCATCCATATCACCTAGGTTGGTATATTTATTGCCATATAGTTGGGCAAAGTAGTTTTTAATGATTGCCTTAATTTCCTCTTTGTTGGAGGTGAGGTCCCCCTTTTCATCCTTGATGCTGTTAATTTGCCTTTCTTCTTTCCTTTTTTTAATTAGTTTGACCAGTACTTTGTCTATTTTGTCTGTTTTTTCAAAGTACCAGCATCTAGTCTTGTTTATTAGCTTAATAGGTCTATCACTTTCGATTTTATTAATTTCTCCCTTAATTTTTAGGATCTCTAGTTTGGTTTTCTTCTGGGGGGTTTTAATTTGTTCATTCTCAAGTTTTTTTGATTTGCATTTCCAATTCATTGATCTCTGTCCTCCCTAATTTGTTAATATATGCACTCATGGATATGAATTTTCCTCTAAGTACTGCCTTGGCTGCATCCCAAAAGGTTTGAAAGGATGTCTCACCATTGTCATTTTCCTCAATGAAATTATTAATTGATTCTATGATTTCTTCTCTAACTATCCGATTTTGGAGTATCATATTATTTAATTTCCAATTAATTTTTGATTTGGCTCTCTGTGTACCCTTTCCAATCAATATTTTTATTGCTTTATGATCTGAAAAGGTTGCAATTATTATTTCTGCTTTTCTGCATTTGAGTGCCATGTTTCTGTGACCTAGTGTATGATCTATTTTTGTGAATGTGCCATGTGGTGCTGAGAAGAAGGTGTATTCCTTTTTGTCCCTATTTATTTTTCTCCATATGTCTATGAACTCTAATTTTTCTAAGATTTCATTCACCTCTTTTCTCTCTTTCTTATTTATTTTTTGGTTTGATTTATCTAAATTTGATAGTGGTTTGTTCAAGTCTCCCACTAATATGGTTTTACTGTCTATTTCCTCCTTCAATTCTCCTAGTTTCTCCATTAAAAATTTGGATGCTATACCATTTGGTGCATACATGTTGATTAGTGATATTTCCTCATTGTCTATGCTCCCTTTTAACAGAATATATTTACCTTCCCTATCCCTTTTGATCAGGTCTATTTTTGCTTTGGCTTTGTCAGATATCATGATTGCAACCCCTGCCTTCTTTCTATCAGTTGAGGCCCAAAAGGTCTTACTCCATCCTTTAATTCTAACCTTGTGAGTATCAGCCTGCCTCATATGTGTTTCTTGAAGACAACATATGATAGCGTTTGGGGTTCTAATCCAATCTGCTATTTGTCTACGTTTTATGGGTGAGTTCATCCCATTCACATTCAAAGTTATGATTGTCACTTGTGGATTCGCTGGCATTTTGATATCTTCCCCTAGTTCTGACCTTTCTTCTTTAGATATATCCTTTTGAACTAGTGATTTACTTTAGGTCAGTCCCCCTAGTCCTCTCCCTTGATATTCTTCCCTTTCTAGCCCCTCCCTTTTTATGCTCCCTTCCCCTCCCCTCTCTCCTTCCCTCCCTTTTTATACTCCCTCCCCCGTTCCCCTCCTTGATTTTCCCTTCTTCCTTACCCTGTTGGATAAGATAGAATTCAGGATCTCACTGGATCTACATGTTCTTCCCTCTCAGATTTGATTTCACTGAGAGTAAGGTTTAAGTAATTCTACTTCACGCTCTCTTCCTCTCCTTCTCATATAAGAGTTCTTCACCTCCCCTTCCCATGTGTATCTTTGTATGGGAAAGATTATTCTATTTAATCCCCCCCAATTCTTGAAGTAAATGTTAGTATTATTGACAATTCCCACCTCCCTTTTTCTTTCTTTGCCCCCCCTTTCACCAATCTTCTTGATGCCCTAATCTTTCCCTAAGCATGATTCTTCTAACTACTCTTATGATGCATACAATTTTTGAGAGTTACACAGTACATTTTCCCCACATATTAATATATATAATTTGATATAAATGTAGTCCTTACAGAAGAGAGTTTGACTTAAAGAAAAAGATAAGATTTATCTCCTTTTCCCTTTATTTCATATTTACCTTTTCATGTTTCTCTTGCTTTCTGTGATTGGATATCAAATTTTCCACTAAGTTCTGGTCTTTTCTTAGCAAATGCTTGGAAATCTTCTATTTTGTTGAATGCCCATAATTTCCCCTGGAAGTATATATTCAGTTTTGCTGGGTAGTTGATTCTTAGTTGGAGACCCAGCTCTCTTACCTTTCTAAATATCATGTTCCATGCTTTGTGGTCTCTTAGTGTGTTAGCCGCTAAGTCCTGTGTGATCCTTATGGGAGCCTCCCTATATCTGAAGCTCCTCTTCTTGGCTTCTTGTAGGATTTTCTCCTTTTCTTGGAAGCTCTTGAATTTGGCGATTACATTCCTGGGGGTTGTCTTTTGGGGATTTAGTATAGAGGGTGTTTCTATTTTGCCCCCTTGCTCCAGAGCATGTGGACAATTTTCTTCTATAATCTCCTGTAGAATAGCATTGAGGTTTTTGTTTATCTCTGGTTTTTTGGGGAGACCAATAATTCTGAGGTTGTCTCCTCTTCCTCAGTTTTCCAAGTCTGTGTCCTTTTCAGTGAGATATTTTATGTTTTCTTCTAATTCATTAATTTTTTGGCTTTGCTTTATTGATTCTTGCTATTTTGTAATCTTGCTGTCTTCCATTTGCTTAATTCTGGTCATTAGGGACTGGTTTTGGTTTCAGCTTTGTCTGCCCTTCTATTAGATGCTTCTAGCTCTTTCTCCAATTGTGAAGTCTTGTCTATTAGACTGCTGATCTCTTTCTCCCATTTTTCTTTCCAAAAGTTTTCCATCTTTTGGGCATGCTCACTGTCTTCCAGTTGCTTAATTCTGGTCGTTAGGGACTGGTTTTGCTTTTCAGCTTTGTCTGCCCTTCTATTAGTTGCTTCCAGCTCCTTCTCCAATTGTGAAGTCTTGTCTATCAGACTGCTGATTTCTTTCTCCTATTTTTTTTTCCAAAATATTTCCATCTTTTAGGTAAGCTCCAGTTTGAGATCTCCCAGAGCTTGTGGATAGTTTCCATTTTGGGAGGTATGTTCTGATTTTATTTGGATTTCATCCTCATTCTCTTCTTTTCCTTGGGTACTCCCACCATAAAAGTTTTTAATAGTCATTCCCCCCCCCCCTTCTTCTTGGAGGCTTGATTTTGGGCCGTGTAAGCCATCCCTTTGGTGGTTTTATTCCACTTTCTTTTTTGGTCTGGGGTCTGGATGATATGGGCGGGTTTTCTGTGAATTTAGGTTGCCTCAGACTAGTTCTTCCTAGCCTCTGAGGTTTCTTAGAGCTTGGGCCCCTGTGTTCAGCTCAACTTCCCAGGAGATCAGCGCAGCCCGCCCAGGTGTTCAGCTCCGCCCAGGTGCTCAGCGCAACTGCCCCGGAGTTCAGCTCCACAGCCCCCTGTGCTCAGCGCAGGATTCTCCCATGAAACTGCCCTGAGAGGCCGTTTCCTTGCAATCTTTAGATCCCAAGGACCCTGGTGTGATCCCCCAGACAGAGATGCTCCTCACTCACTCACTGCCCCAGTGAGCGCTCTGATAGCTTACTCTGGTTTGGTGGGGGGTGGGGGGAGGGGAGGCTCAGTTCATGTTTTTGTGTGAGCTTTTCCTCCTCCTTATAGTGTGGAAATGTTCAAACCCCACGTACCTTCGTTTCTGTGGGGTACTGGAGAGTCCTCCGTTCTTCCAAAGGTGATTTTTATGCTCTTTTGAGGTAGTCTATTTCGTTTGGTGCTGGGGAGGGGAAGTGAGTCGAGTCTAGATTGCAGCCGTGTTTACCCGGAAGTGTTTCTAATTTTAAAAAGGAAAGAAGAAAACCAAATTAATAGTTTCAAAAATGAAAAGGGAGACCACAACTCTAATGAAGAGGAAATTAGGCAAATATTAAAAACTATTTTGTACAAATGTATGGCAACATTTATGGCAATCTAGGTGATATGGATGAATATCTACCAAAAAACATAAATTGCCTAGATTAACAGAAGAAGAAACAGAACACCTAAAGAACCTCATATTAGAAAAAGGAAATTGAACAAGTCATCAAAGAACTCCATAAGAAAAAATTCCCAAAATAAGATGGATTCACAAATGAATTCTATCAAACATTCAAAAAACAATTAATCTCAATATCATACACACTATTTGACAGACTAAGCAAAGAACAAATTATACCAAATTCCTTTTATGACACAAATATGGTACTGATTCTAAAGCCAGGCAGGTCAAAAACAGAGAAAGAAAACTATAGGCCAATATCCCTAATGAATATAGATGCAAAAATCTTAAATAGGATACTAGCAAAAAGACTCCAGCAAGTCATCACAAGGGTTATCTACTATGATCAAGTAGGATTCATACCAGGAATGCAAGAATGGTTCAATATTAGGAAAATGATCCACATAATTGACCATATAAACAAGAAAACTGACAAAAATCACATGATAATCTCAATAGATGCAGAAAAAGCCTTTTACAAAATATAACACTCATTCCTATTGAAAATACTAAAAAGTATAGGAATAGAATGGCCTTTCCTAAAAATAATAAACAGTTTTAGTCTAAAACCATCAGCAAGTATCATCTGCAATAGGAATAAATTAGAAGCCTTCCCAATAACATCAGGAGTGAAAAAAAGGATGCCCATTATCACCTCTATTTTTTAACATTGTACTAGAAACCCTAGTAGTAGCAATTAGAGAAGAAAAAGAAATTGAAGGTATTAAAATAGGCAATGAGGAAACAAGCTATCACTCTTTGCAGATATGATGGTCTACTTAAAGAAGCCTAGAGAATCAACTAAAAAGCTAGTTGGAATAATCAGCAACTTATTGTTGTACTTCTAAGCTGCATGATACAAAATAAACCCACATAAATCATCAGCATTTCTATATATTTCAAACATCTCAGCAGTAAGAGTTAGAAAGAGAAATTCCATTTAAAATCAACCCAGACAATATAAAATACTTATGAATCTATCTGCCAAGACAAACATAGTAACTATATGAACACAACTACAAAACACTCTCCACACAATTAAAACAAAATTTAAATAATTGGAAAAACATTAATTGCTCATGGGTAGGATGAGCTAACATAATAAAAATATTAATCCTGTCCAAACTTATTGATTATATTATTATTATATGACACCAAACCCATCAAACTATCAAAAAACTGTTTTACTGAATTAGAAAAAAAAAACATAATAAAGTTCATTTGGAAGAACAAAAGATCAAGGATATCCAGGGAAATCATGAAAAAAAAACTGATGAAGGAAGGTGGCCTAACAGTACCAGATCTCAAACTATATCACATAGCAGTGGTCATCAAAACAATATGGTACTGGCTAAAAGAGAGAAAGGAGGATCAGTGGAATAGACTTGAGGTAAGTGACCTCAGCAAGACTTTCTTTGATAAACCCCAAAGTCCCAGCATCTGGGACAAAAATCTAATTTTTGATAAAAATTGCTTGAGAAAATTGGAAGACATTATAAGAGAGATTAGTTTTGGATCAACATCTCACACCCTACATCAAGATAAACTCAGAATGGGTGAATGACTTGAATATAAAGAAGGAAACTATAAGTAAATTAGGTAAACACAGAATAGTATGCATGTCAGGTCTTTGGGAAAGGAAATATTTTAAGACCAAGGAAGAGTTAGAAAAAATTACAAAATGTAAAATGAATAATTTTGATTATATCAAATTTAAAAGTTTTTGTACTAACAAAAGCAATACAACCAAAATTAAAAGGGAAGGAACAAATTGGGGGAAAATCTTCATAGCAAAAACCTCTGACAAAGGTCTAATTACTCAAATTTATAAAGAACTAAATCAATTGTACAAAAAAAATCAAGCCATTTCCCAATTGATAAATGGACAAGGGACATGAACAGGCAATTTTCAAATAAAGAAATCAAAACTATTAATAAGCACATGAAAAAGTGTTCTACATCTCTTATAATCAGAGAGATGCAAAGCAAAACACCTCTGAGGTATCACCTCATACCTACCAGATTGGCTAACATGACAGCAAAGGGAAGTAATGAATGTTGGAGGGGATGTGGCAAAGTTGTGACATTAACACATTGCTGATGGAGTTGTGAATTGATCCAACCATTCTGGAGGGTAATTTGGAACTCTGCCCAAAAGGGCACTAAAATATTGCCAGCCCTTTGATCCAGCCAAAGCACTGCTGTGTTTGTACTCCAAAGAGATAATTAGGAAAAAAAAAGACTTGTACATCAATATTCATAGCTGTGCTCTTTGTGGTGGCAAAAAATTCGAAAACAAGGGGATGTCCTCCAGTTGGTGAATGGCTGAACAAATTGTGGTAACCATTGGTAATGGAATACTATTGTGCTCAAAGGAACAATGAACTGGAGGAATTCCATGTGAACTGGAATGACCTCTAGGAATTGATGCAGAGTGAAAGGAGCAGAACCAGAAGAACATTGTACACAGAGACTGATACACTGTGGTATATTGATGTAATGGACTTCTCCATTCGTGGCAATGCAATGATCCTGAACAACTCTTAAGGAT
This sequence comes from Monodelphis domestica, assembly GCF_027887165.1. NCBI lineage: Eukaryota > Metazoa > Chordata > Mammalia > Didelphimorphia > Didelphidae > Monodelphis > Monodelphis domestica. The sequence goes on from NC_077229.1 coordinate 372,336,659, forward strand.
TTACGAGAAAGAAAACTATACACATTCAGAGGGAAAACTGTGGGAGTAGAAACACAAACGAAAACAACTGCTTGATTACATGGGTCTAGGGGGATATGATTGGTGATGTAGACTCTAAATGATCATCCTAGTGCAAACATCAACAACATGGAAATAGGTTTTGATCAAGGACACATGTAAAACCCAGTGGAATTATGAAGGGGTAGAGAAAGGGGGGGAAAGAATATGATTCTTTTAATCAAGGAAAAATGTTCTAAATTGATTAATTAAATGAAATTTAAAAAAAAAACACTTGAGGGGCAGCTAAGTTCCTAGGTGGATTAAGAGCCAGGACCCAAGACAGGAGGTCCTATCCTGGGTTCAAATCTGGCCTCAGATTCTTCCTAACTACATGACCCTGAATAAGTCACTTAACCTCAATATCCTATTCCTTACTTCTCTTCTGTCTTGGAACAAATATTTAGTATTGATTCTAAGCCAGAAAGGGTGAGTTTAAAAAAAGAAAAACACTTAAAAGTATAAATGGAATTTTCCTTGGAATAATAAGTTTATATTTAAGACTATCAGAAAACATTATCTGTAATGGGGATGAGTTAGATCTTTCATATCTACAGTTTATGAACCACCTATACCAACCTATTTACTGTTCTTCACATAGGACTCCAGGCCTTTGCTACTTTACACTTCTTGCAAAATTCTTTTCCAGGAACGCCTCCCTCTCCATTGCTAGTGCTGTTCTTTCTGGGATCACCTGTATACATCTTGTAATTATTTTTTAAATTTACATGTTACTTCATCCATTGGAATGTGAACTTCTCAAACACTCAGTACTGTGTGTTTTCTTTGCATCCCTAACACATAACCCAGTCTTCAGTTGCCCATTGGGGTCATACAGCCAGTAATTGTCTGAAGTCATATTTGAGGTCAGGGCTTCCTGTCTCTAGGCTTGGTGTTCTATTCACTGAACCACCTATCTGGCCACATGAATAGATTAAAGTAAGGGACAAAAATTTAACTTATTTAGGAAGAAGGAACATAGCAGAGAAGTCAATATAAAATAGCAATAAGGATTTGTAAAGTTGGAGTAGATTTGAAGGAAGAGGTGATTGCAGAGTAGTAGTGGCAGAGAGGAGCAGGGAGTATACTAGCTTTTCCTCCTCATTCTAGATATTAGATGATAGGAGAGAAAAATGAGCCAGCTTTAGAAGGGATGAACAAACTACTGGTGACTTCAGAAGAAAAGGCTCATGCCAGTGAGCACTAAAAGATGGAGGGAATGTGGAAGGAACAGATCACCAGTCATAGTGTAGGCATTATGTTCTCACTCATTGTCCCAGAGCTAAAACTATCACAATGTACCCTAAAGGTTCTAAGACACCCCAAGAAGTTTCAGAGTATCTTTTCTCTACTACCACTAGCTTGGCGGTTTTTCCCTTAACATTAGGTGCCATTCACTAAAGATTCAATTCTATTTAGCTACTTAATATCCATGAGCTTTTAAAAACATTTACTTCAACAATACAGCAAAAACAAACTATAAACATTTACCCCAAGTACTCTGGAACATAGTCTTCCCTTCACCGCCTCAGACTCTGTAAAGAATAGGCTCCAATTTAGTTCAATTCCTACCTAGGATTAGGCTCACTGAATTTACCATGAGTGAGTCCTTTTCTCTATTATCTCTGGCCTGGGATCCCAAAGATCATTCTCTGAAATCATTCCTTGCTTCTTGGTACACTGAGACCTAATACAGAGGCTACAGGAAGACAAAAACAAAAAGCAGGACAATTCCTGATAGTTCCAAGCCTTGAATTTATTTGTGGTTGGACTCTGAATATATAATAGGTGATCACCAGGGATTTTAATTTCTAAATCCCAAACGAATTACTAAAGTAAAATGAATTTATGGTAGTTTATTTACAATAGATACAATACAGGGAAGATATTAAGGAGAGAGAGAGAGAGAGAGAGAGAGAGAGAGAGAGAGAGAGAGAGAGAGAAGGATAAGGGAGAGAAGGAAAGATGTTTAAATACCAACTCTGGCTCAGGCTGAGCCAAAGTGGGCTTTAAGGCCCTGGATAGCCAAGGCTATCAGGGATAGTCTAAAGGGATCAGTCCTTATCACTCATGTGACAAATCTGAAGGAAAGCAGTCTACAGGCTCCTCCCACTCCAAGCACCAGCCTCCAACTGCCTCTCCCCTCCTCCCAGGAAATCCCAAGAACTCCAGAGGTTGTTCTCTACCTCACTTCCTGCATCTCACATGTGGCTATGGTGGCTCTAGCTTGACCTAGGACCACCCAGAGGTCTGTCCTTTTTTTGCACATGTCTGTTGAAGGCCATATTATCAAATAATTAAATCTTGAGTTTTCACCTGAACTAGGTTACTCAGCTTCTCCCAGTACAGTATCAAGGAAAACTCCCCACCAACCCAGACAATAGCTGCCACCACACCAAGATGCTGAAATTCTCAGCAAGCTGCCACCAGAGTCACCTCTCCGCTGTCAAAGAGGCTGGAGAGAGGAAGTGCTGTGAAATATATAGATGGTTTTTATATCACTTTCCTGCATCTCACATGTACCAATGGTAGCTTAAGCTTGACTTAGGATAGCCCAGGGATCTGTGAGTTGTTTCTGGTTTGTCATTTGCTAGCACATGTCTGTCATAGGTGTGATATTGAAATCACTTTAAAAAGACTGATATATATTAATTTAAGGTCACCAAGGAATTCCCTTTTGTATCCTAAGTGAAACACTCAAGTCAGCTACCAATTATTTTTTATGGTGTTTTTAATTACAAACAGGAGGAAGAAAGTATCAGAGGGAGAGAAGGAGGAAGAGAGAGAGAGAGAGAGAGAGAGAGAGAGAGAGAGAGAGAGAGAGAGAGAGAGAGAGAGAGAGAGAGAGAGAGAGAGAGAGAGAGAGAGAGAGAGAGAGAGAGAGAGAGTTAGAAATTTCTTTGCCCCAGCCAGGGGAAGAGAGTCTCAAGACAATGGGTCTTTCTTGGAAGCTTCATGCCTCCAGAAAGGTGGAGTCACTAAGTCAGCCTTTAACTCACCAACAATGACCATCTAACTGAAAAGAAGTCTGGATCTCTGTCTTCCGGTTGCTCCTCAAGTATCTGTCTCCAGTCTCTCCTCCAGGTCCAACTCTGAGTCAGAGATCCTTCATCCAACTCAAAACTCAAATTGAATATCTCTCCTCTTCTGGCCTTTCCATCCTCTTTTTAAAGAATCTTTTTCTCTTGTGTCACCACCCCTAAATTTTACATCTACCAATCACAGCAGACCCTTTTCTCTAGGACTGCCCACTCTTTAGTTCTTACCTTCTTTGGTTAGATTATGTCTTTTTGGGTTACTTAACACTTTTTGGTAAGTTCACCTTTTGTAGTTACTTAACACCTTTTTGTGGTTAAAATGGGTAGATGTACTTAAAATACTATTATCACCTTTTTTGTATATTAAAATCTAAAAATAGATTGTGGATTACAATTCTAGGTTCTCTATAAAGTAAGAGCTAAGAGAGCTAAGTACATTTGTAGTTACAAGCAGGAGATTACTATTTTATTTTTACAATAAAGGAAGAGCTAAGTATGTTAATTGTTACAATCAGGGGAGAACTAAATCCAGTATTCACACAAAATAGTTCAGGGAGCTTAGATACTTATGGGTGGGTACAATAAATACTACAAGTAAAGATACATATAGACAAAATTGGCAAAAGGAAATTCCCCTCCCCTCTTTTCACTAAGTGTACCTGGTATGAGTTTCCATACAACAATTAGAACAACAGCCAGATAAATGGAGCAATGGAGTCAAGAATATCATGAAGCCAGGAGGGCAGGATGAACTTCCGTGGACCACTCCCCCTGGGCAGAATAGACAAAATGGAAAGTCATGGTTGGTTCCTGAGATGTGCTGTGTCAGAGTAAGTAGGTAGAGAAAGGATTTTATAAGAAGTGAACTCTAACTTGGGTGGTGATACTGCAGGTTGGAGTTACTAATGAGTGTAGCTATGAGGCCATTATGTTGGTCTCAAGAGAATCAACTGTGGCAGTGATGAGGAAAGTACTCTTTATATATCTCCCCTATTTTCCCTCTTCTTCTTCCTGCTACTTTTGATTTCATAAAATTATTAATCTACAGCCAGTCTCCTAATTTTAATCTTTACAAAAATATATGCAAATAAGTTGAACCAAGGAGTGGGAAGGCTTCTTGAAAGAAGTAGCATGTTGAGCTGATTCTTAAAGAAAGATTAAGGTTCTAAACAGCAGAAGAAAAAGAATTTCCTATTACAATCAGCAACAACTACACAAATGTATGAGATGTAGAATAACCCCCAAAAATCTGTTCTCTGACTGTACAGGAAGAGCCAAATAAGGAGTTAGCTGACTAACACTGCCTGTATTCAGCCTTTCAATGTGATAGTTATATGGCCAGATTGAATTTCCATTCCTTTACCTGTTTGTCATTTATCTCATCTAAATATATAAGGGCAGAATCTGTATATCTCTCTGTCTCTATTTATATTAAGAGAGAGAGAGACAGAGATAGAGACAGAGACAGAGAGAGAGAGACAGAGAGACAGAGAGAGAGAAGAGAGAGAGAGAGAGAGAGAGAGAGAGAGAGAGAGAGAGAGAGAGAGAAAGAGAGAGAGAGAGAGAGAGAGATATTGAGAATTCTAGTTAGGAGAAAAGTAGAACCCACCTTCTCATTCCTGTCATCTAGAATTTCCTTACCTCTGTTCTTCGTCAGACCTCTATTCTTGTATTTGGATTAACAGAAACCATGTCCAAATCCTGCTTCTGATAATATGGGACTCTACTACCCACAGGACCTGATGGGTTTATGATGCCGGACACTATAAAAGCCTGAGCAATGAAAAGGTTCCAAACTAGAGTCTGATTTTTAGATATTCAGTAGTGTGCTTACAAAGGAGAATTTCTTTCTAACCACCATATGCTTGTCTCATTCATTCACTCATTGTTTCTTTCACTTCTGATCACTTCCTTTTCAATATTTTGTTCTACTGAGTTATTTTATATTTCTATTTAAATGTGTATTTTTTGATAGTTGATACCTATGAAAGGTACTATAAGTCCTCACAAATATCCTTTGTGGCATTACTGATGTCTTCAAGAGCACCTATCCAGCACCACGGTTATTTCAAGGACCAACTGCTTAAAGCACATAGTGTCCAGGACAAGTCAATTTGTTAAGCGTCATCTCCCCAATGCCTTTCTGGCTCAGTCTTACTTTGCAATGAACCTTTATCACACCTTAAATCATAGCAATCATTTATACAATTCCTGGGTGCTATCCTGGAGTCCTATAATGGAAAGCACATCACTTCTTCTGCAAAATGTTCAGCTTCAGATTTCTAAAGAACTTGAAATAACCTGATTATCCTCATATGTGTCCCACAGTGCATAGGAGCTGGTATGCAAATAGACTCCAAAACAATTCTGGATAACATTAAAAATATTGTGCAGGAAAGAAACTATATTAAGTGTCAGGTACTATGCTAAAGTGTACTTTACAAATACCTCATTTGGTCCCTCAAAACAACTCTCAGTGCTATTATTATCCTCATTTTACACTTAAAGAACTGGAAACTGAAGGGATATCCATCAAATGGGGAATGGCTGAACAAGCTGTGGTATATTATTGTAAGAGAACACTACTGTGCCATAAGAAATGACAAGATGATCACAAAAAATCCTGGAAGACTACAATAAGTGATGCAAAGTGAAATGAGCAGAACCAGGAGAACATTGTACATAGCAATAGCAATAAAGTATAATAATCAACTGGGATGACAGCTATTCTCAACAAGGCAAGGATCCAGGATAATTCCAAGGGATTCATGACAAAAAAAAAAGGATATACACTGCCATAGAAGGAACAAACAGAATCCAAATGTATATTTCAATATATCATTCTTCACTTTATTTCCTCCATGAATTTTTCTTTACTTTAAACAATATGCATCTTTTTTCACAACATGAAAAACAAGGAAATATATATGATATGATAATATGTGTATAGCCTATGTCATAGTACTAGTACCTGCCCTCTTGGCAAGGGGGAAGATATAGGAGGGAGTAAAAAAAAAAGGAATGAGACAGATTTTTGGACATAGCTAATATGAGAATTTATTTCTCTTGGATAAGCATATTATACTTTATTACATACTTATAATAAATTTTATTATTATATTATGCGGAAGAGAAATTGGGAAGCATGCAAAAAGGCACAATTATTGTCATATGTTATGTTATATATAAAAAATGAAAATGAATGATAACTCAAAAAAGAAAAGAAACTAAGATAAACAGAGGGTAAGTCACTTGCCTGGGTCACACAGCTAGCTAATTAGTGTCTGAAATCAGATTTGAACCCAGAATTTCCTGATTCCAAGCCCAATGTTCTAGCTGTCTAACTGACCTAATAATTACAAGTAAACTTAAAAAATTCTAAAATATTACAACCTTAAAAAAGTATACATTCAAATCAGGAGTAGTAGAATATTACTATGCTTTAAGAAATTACTCACATGATGAATACAGAAAAGTATGGTAAGACTTATGTGAAATGATATCAAGTAAATTAAACAAATGCAGAAAACTATTATCCATAATAACTATTTTAATTAGTGTTGTTATACTGAATGGCTCTGGAAGGAAGATGGAGAAGGATACATTTATAAAATGTAGGTAATATGAAAATAAAAGGTATACATTTAATGTATAATATTATATATGACTGAAAACCCCAGGGGTGTGACTAAATTAGTTTAGGGTTTAATACATCCATTTGGGAGATAATTGCAAAATGTTAAGATGTTTTTTTTTTTTTTCAATTCATTCTTTCCCCAAACTTAAACCTTACCCTGCCTCAAAATAACATGCTTCTTAGCTTGAATGTCTGGTCAACATAAGCTCTGATGATTAAAAGCCACTAGTTATATTCCAGATGAAAAGGGATATTGAAAGGCTGAAGATCTATGAAAATGAAGTTTCTTGATGATGTGTAACATTGTTTAGACAAAATGAATAATATACATGAATGGGAGTGATCTCCTTATTAAAACATTAAATTATTTCATATTCCAAACATTCTTTAACTTTTCTTTCTTGGCCAATTACATTACTAGATTAAGTATCATAATAACCATGAGTGAATACTTCTGTTCTGCCCCAAAGAACAAGAAATTGTAGAGATATGTCTACAGACTAAACTGGGGCAGCAGAGTTACAAAGTGAGCATGTCTTAGCTTCCATGCTTCATTCTCAGCCTTCTTTGGCATTCCTCCCCAGTTGTTTTCCTAACTAGCTGTATAGATGCTGCTCTTGGCTTTCCTCCTCTGCTGGATCAAATTATTCATCCTTTGTCCTTTCCTAAACTAGCTAATCTGTGAAATCTCTGTTTAGTTAATTAGGAGTAAAACTCCAGAGATTTCAGAATTCCCTCTCCTCTCTTCACTACCAGGTAAATGCATTTTTACTGGAGTGATATAAAAATAATGTCACCTTTCATCATGGTCTTACCCAAGGGAATAATTCTAACAAATACAAATTTCAGGTTAACGTGCATGTAAATCAACTAAGACATTCAGGGACAGACAAAATTCCTGATATCATTCAGCCTACACACCATATAGACTATTGTCCACTTCACATACACATAGGACTGACCCCAAAATATCTCTCATTTTTATATGTTAATTTTTCCTTTCTTAAGAAGTATATGCAAAAAAAACCTTTGCTTTTCCCCGTCTCTTGAAGGAAATTTTCAGCTTTATATTTCTCAGACCAAAAATAAATAGTGAAACATAAAGCCTTAGAAATGTGTCTTTAATCCAGCCAACTTTAACTATCTCTTTTAAAACTGTAGCATGCTTTCAAAACTTAAATAAGAGCATAAGCTGCAATATGATATACTGCCATGATATGCTGTCACAAAAAATAATATAGCAATATATATATATATATACACACATACATATATATATATATATATATGCTTGTGTAAGGCAGAATTCAACATATAGACCTCACCTATAGAGATGTAATTATTGCAGTACCTCACATATCTCAGTAGCCATGCTCTAAGTGGATTACATTAAAATATTTTCATTTATTCCTTCTTCATACAGAAGTTTCATTCTTAGCTCATAGGATCATTGACTTAGTGATGGAAGGGATTTCAGAGGTCATGAATCACATTAATATATTTGGCTCTTTTGCCCATCCTTGGCATTTTTTCCATCTGGAAGACCATCTTCCCTTCTTTTTGTCAAACCTCAATTCCTCTATTTTCAGCCACGCAACCCATAAATATATTAAGTAGCTACTATGTGTCAGGCATTATGCTAGGTTCTTGGTCATGCAAAGACAAAAATTGAATAGCACAGGTGGCATCAGAGTTTTCTTCCAATTCTGCATGTGATGATCCTAGGATCTAATTAAGAAACAGCTGCACCAGATCACCTTACCCAATTAGTTTCTCCTGGGTAGAATCATTCTCTCTCCCATTTAAAGATAATACTTATAATCTGTTAGCCTTCCTCCATCCCCTAATAATTTTTTCATGTCTTCATTTATATAGCCTGTTTCCACTATTGAAGGGCTAAACTCTTTGAGATCAGAGAATTTCCTATTTCTTTTGTATGCATCAGTCTGTCCATAGAAGAGGCTCAATAAATATGGTTAAAGAATGAATTGAACAATTTGCCAAGACTTATTGTTACAAAATTATTGATATTTATGCTAAAGAATGTTTCTCTTTTTCATAAAGTATTTAAAAAACATTTTAAAACAATATTTGGGGATTTAATCTTATAAAGAGATAACTCAAAGCTAACTCTTGCACCTAGTAAGGTGATATCATTGTTACCTCCTCATCCTGAGGGATTTTCTGGATTGTGATAAAATAGAAATTCATTGTCGCTGATTTATAATCTACCCAGTGGTTTTCAAAAAAGTTTATGAATGCCATATGACCACCTTTAATAGTAATTACTACAATTCTCAGCATTTTGTTAATTTGAAGATATATCTCCTCCTTTCTTCTTTAGTAGTTCCCCTCTTCTGAAACCTATAAATTCCCTTGATTTCATGTTCCATAAGGGAAGGAACTATGCATCCCATGCATCCGTATATTTCACTGTTTCTTTAATTCTTGTTTTGTTTGGAGGGATGGGGTTAGAAAGAAGGGGCATGGTATCTGATCCTGTAATTTCTTCAATAATACAAAATTTCCAGTAAAGACATTCCATTTACCAATGCAAATCCATAATTGTCCAGGAATCCATTGTCTTAGAGATTTCCCCAGAGGCACTGAGAGGTAAGGTCCACTGGTTGCTTTCCTCTAGTCAGTATGTGTCAGAGATAACAATTGATCTCAGGTGTTCCCAATTCAAAGCTTCTATTTCCTGTTTTGTATATAACAAATCCTTAATTAATCTTAGCTAAAAGAAAAATCAATACACTAGAAATCCAGAGTGATCACTAGTAAGGCTTCATCTTTGAATCCTGCTATGCTCTCAACCCTTTAGAAGGCTAGGCAATTGCTGGATCTTTTGGTTCCTTCATGTGAAAAAACAAGGGTAATAAATTGACCTGTCCTCAAGATGCTCTCAGGATTAAGCAGTTAATAATGAGAATACAGTATGGTCTGGTCCAGAGTGAAGAGTCGATTGAAATAATGTCTCAACTATCGGTTTCCTTTGTGACTTTGAATAACTCCAGAATTGCCTTTTTAATTTTCTAGTCATCAGAATGGAGATGGACTGTGCACAGAGATATGATTAGGGATACCTAAGCAACCCTTGCTGCTTTGGCAGGAGGTGGGAGACCTCCTGTAAGTTAGAAGGAAGGAAGACAACCTTAAAGAAGAGAGGGGCTTTTGTTGCAGACAGTTGTATTTTGAAATTTACCATGGATAAGAAACTCCTTCTAGAAACTTGTACACAAAAGTTATCAATGTAAATTGAGTATTTTAACACACACACAAACACACACACACACACACTCATCTCTTCTGTTCATACCTTTATTTACCTGTATATAGAGAATGCCTACTAGGCAAATTGCCTCTAGCAAGGCAAATTGATAACTCTTGCTATTTAGAGTTAGAGGGAGTTTCCTGGGGCATGAAAAGTTCAGTGACTTTCCCAAAACCACATAGCCAGTGTATACCATAAGTGGAACTTGAACATAGGTCTTTCTGTCTTCAAGACCAGGCCTCTATTCACTATACCATATTGCCCTTCAAATTTTTGTTGTCGTTGTTCAGTTATTTTCAGTCATGCATATACAACTCTTAATGACCCATTTGGGTATTTTCTTGAATGGTTTACCATTCCTTCTCTAACTCATTTTATAGATGAAGAAACTGAGACAAACTGAGTTAAGTAATTTTCCCAGAGTCACCCATTTAGTAAGTATCTGAGGCCAGATTTGAACTCATGAAGGTGAGTCTTCCTAATTCCAAGCCTAGTACTCTTTCTACTGTGTCACCTAGCTACCCAATCTTTAATACCAAGTAAAATATTACTCTGAATAACAGAATATCTCAATGCAATAGAAATAATACTGTATTTGAAATGAGAGAATTTGGGTTTAATTCCAGACTCTGAAACTTAGTTCTTGTGTAACTTTAGAAAAATGATTTCATATCTCCATTTTTTCAGTTTCCTTATCCACAAAATGAGGGATTGGACTAATCAAAGTCTAAGGCCTCTTCCATCATCTTCAAACACTAGTTATGTCCATACTACTGAATTAAATGATTATTAATATAATTCAACAAGCCATATAGCCATTTCTGTTGAATCAGAGTGTACCCATCTATGAGAGATGGCAAATTCAATGATGAAATATCTATTTAACAAGATGTATTATCTATTCTTTTAAGTTATCATATTTAATGAAATGACTAGAAATAATGTACATTTTCATAACACCAACTCAATAGTTTTTGGAGCCAGAGTAAAATACATAAAATTACATCATAATTTGTATTAAATGTCAACATTTTGAACAGAAGTTTATTACATGGCAAACAAGATCAAGAAAGCAACCATCACACAAAAGGGGACCCATAGCTTTAGACAAGGCTAGTCCCAGGATAGCTTGTGAGAACAGCTGCTGCTTCAGCAAAGGGTTTCTGGCATAACCAATGATGAGATTACCAAAGCCAATTCCAATACCATCACCACAACCAGTCACTACTACAGTGGCAGCACCTGCATCAAAAAATTTGGCAACAGTGGCAGCAGGGTCAGCATCTCAGCTAACCACAGTGGTCATAAGATAAGGACAAACAGTCTTCAGATGAAGAAATCAAAGCTATCAATAATCATATGAAAAAATGTTCCAAATTGCTTTGATTAGAGAAAGGCAAATTAAAACAACTCTGAGGTACCATTTCATACCTATCAGACTGGCTAATATGACAGTAAAGGAAAGCGATAAATGTTGGAGGGTGTATATTTATAGGGAAAGATGGGGGTATTGAAAAAACAGGGGATACGGAAGGTTTGTAGCAGGGAATGCAGGAGTTGAAGGGTGAGAAGGAATATGACTGTCAGTGAGGTAAAAGGAGAAAGATGCCCCCAGCCGAGAGGCTATATTTTGAACAAAATGGGGTGGGTGTTCAAGAAATGAGCCACTTATGATAGCCTGCAGGCATATCTTCTTGCTGGATTGCTGCCGAAGTTGCCCCAGAGCAGGTAAACACAGACCCTCCTGAGGGGCAAGCCCTTCCCCAGAATTTGGTCACCCAGCAGGGGTCCAACAAGGAACGTTTGTAATTGGATGACTGAACTGAGAATCAGCTCCTTCTATGCCCAGAAAAGATAGTCCACTTATCTGACTACGATATCCAAATAAGATAAATTTTAATAAACCATTCGGATTGGAGAGGTATCAAGGAAAAGGGAAGAAGGATGTCTCTAAATAAGGTAGGAGTCTTTCTCAGCTTTGGAGCTGAGTCCAGGCCTCACAGGCTGGTGAAGGGTTTCTTTTATTCCTATCTACACTATATCTGTGCTAGTTTTCTTAATTTCAAAATCAGAGCAATAGACAGCAAGCAACAAGAAAAGTTTTGACCTTTGGAGCTGGTTGGGCCTGTCGCTTTGGGCTAAAGAAAATAGACACTCAGTCCAGACTGGGAAGCCAAAGCCCCTCCCTCTTCCAAGGGAATGGTGCAAAATTGAGACACTAATGCATTGTTGGTGGAATTGGTGGTGAACTGATCTAACCATTTTGGAGGACAATTGGAACTTGGCCCAAAAAGCCATAAAATAGTCCCTTTGACCTAGCAATCCCATTATTAGTTCTGTAACACATATAGATTGTTTTTTAAAAAAAGAGAGAAGGGATCTACTTGTACAAAAATAATTCTAAACTCTTTTTGTGGTGGAAAAGAATTGGAAATTAAGGGAATATCTATCAATTAGGGAAAAATTGAGTAAGTTATTGTATATGATGATAATGGAAAATTATTATACTATGAAAAATGATGAGCAGAATGTTTTCAGAAAAAGCTGGAAAGACCTATATGAACTAGTGCAGAGTGAAATAAACAGAACCAGGAGAACATTGTACAAACTAACAGCAATATTGTGGAATGATCAACTGTGAAAGACTTAGCTAATCTCAGCACTACGATGATCCAGAACAATTCTGAAGGAGTTATAACAAAGAATGCTATCATTTTCCAGAGAAAAACTTTTGGAATCATTTACAGGTCAAAGCTTATTATTTCTCACTTTAGTTTATTTGAGTTTTTACATGGGGCTTTTGGTTTTACATGATTATTCTCTTATTCTATTCTCTATTCTCTATTCATTTCCAAAAATGAACAATATGGAAATGTTTTGCATAATAATATATACATAACCCAGATCAAATTACTTATCATTTCTGGGAAAGGGGAAAGAGACAATTTAGATCATATGACTTCAGAAAACTTATGTGGAAAATCATTAATACATATAACTGATAAAATAAAAATATCACAAAGTCACAGGACAGGTGATCTTGGCACAGGTTATAATCTTAGTCATAAGCTTGGAAGAGATGGAAGAAGGATCAGGTGGTGGAAGGTGAGGACTTACTTCAGTGCCACTTTTTGTTCTGTATTTCTAGAAAGACTGAGGCAAAGGTTGAACCTATAATCTCTCCCTGCAAATGGCCAGTATCCTACATATTAGTGAACTGTCAATTTGGCTTCTATTCATGAGAAGAACTTGGGAGCTAATCCAGAAAAATACAAGCTACAGACTTTAACTTCCACACTATTCAAGTTTGTAGAATTTATAATAAAGACAAGGGTCTTTGAATTTAGCAAATATAATAATTAGCTCTCCCCATCATAGGACCAAAGGATCTCTCAATTGTCTAGCTCTTATCATTCTTCTGCCTTGGTAATTAATATTGATTCAAAGACAGAAGCTAGGAATTTTGCTTTTGTTTATAACGAAGATAATAGGCAGCCCTCAGTGCCACACTATATATCAGAGTCTGGACCACTGGATAGGAGGCTGACTATGAACATAGATTCAAAAGAGGAATGGACATGGAAGCCATCTACCTCTTTTTGCAGATGAGCACAATGAGGCAATGAAAGTTTAGAGACACACAACTAGCCAGTGTCTAAGGTTCAAATGGAACCCAAGTTTTTCTTGACCCTAAGTTAAGAGCCCTATCCACTGAAACACATTGACTTTTCACAAAAAGAGTAGGGAAAGATGACTAAAATGAACCAGGGACAAATGGGCCTCTGCACAAGAATTTACTTAAAAAATTCTGTTTCTTCAGTAAGGAAAGTTGGAACTTCTTGGTTAGTACCATAATATCTTATACAATATAATGACTTATGATTGCTTACTACAAGCCAGAAATATGATCTGAGGAAGTATGCATACAGAAGAAACATAGGGAAATATTTGTTGAAATAGTCTCTTTAACAGTTTAGTAACAAAGTACCAAACTAGTTTCTTAGAATTCTGTTTCTTTCAACCATTATTCTAATTGAAGGACATACTGTTCTGTTGTAGGAAATAGATTTGCTATTTTATATACTATTTGTAAATCAGAAACTCTCTTTATATAAAAATATATCCAGTTCTATATCAATGCTCTTCCCAATTGTCCAAAAAACAAATCATTATGCCTATAGTACCCACCTCAAATTGTCCTTTCATCGTCCTTCCTTCTTGATTTCTCTATAGCCTTTGATTACCCTCTTCTTGATATTTTCTTTTTTTTTCAGGTTTCTATGACATTTTTTTTCTCCTGGTTCTCCTCCAAACTATCAGACTATTCCTTCTCAGTTGCCTTTATTGGATCTCTATTTTTTTCTGATTCTTAAAATTATTTATTTATTTTCAAGTATTTTTCCATGATTACATGATTCATGTTCTCTTCTTCCCCTCTTCCCTCTCCACTCCCAGAGTTCACAAGCAATTCCACTAGGTTATACATGTATTTATTATTGGATCTCAATTTAAAAACTACCTACTAAATGTGGGAACCTGCTAGCTTCTGTCTTGGGCCATTTTCTCTTCTCACATTATTTCACATAATGAACTTATCAATTTACATGGATTCAATTATGATCTCTACACCAATGATTCTCATATCTACTCATTTAGCCCTAACCTGATCTCCAGTGTCACATTTCCAACTGCCTATCAAATATCTTAAAATGGATGAGTCGTATAAATATTAAACTAAATGTGCCCATACTTGAACTCATTATATTGCCCCTAAAATCCTCCCTTCGTTCTCTATTACTGTGAACACAACTATGTCTCAGTCACCCAGGCTCACAATCTAAGTATGATCTTCAACTCCTCTCACTGAAGCCCCATAGTCAGTAATGTGCCAAATCCTGTAGATTCTACCTTCATGGCATCTCTCACATATGCCACCTTCTCTCCTTTGATATTGCTACCAGCTGAGTGCAGGCTCTCATCATTTCATACTTGGATTATTGTGTACTCAGACAATTATAAACCTTGACAAACCTTCTGGTTGGTTTTCCTGACTAAAAGTAGTCTTCCTAAAGCACAGGGCTGACTGTGCTATCTTGCTTTTCTTTTTTTTATAATGAAGTAAACATATATAATATTAAACTTATAGATAATGTATATTAAGCACATATAAGTTTGAAAATATTGACATAATATTAGCACATTAAACTAAACTTATAGATAACTTATCACATATATAACAAAACAGATAATATATCAACACATTATAAATAATATATATTAGGCACATATAATTTTAATTAACATTATTTATTTAATTAATTTAGAATATTTTTCCATGCTTACATGATTCATGTTCTTTCCCTCTGCTCCTCCCACCTCCCTCCCATAGCCAACAAGCAATCCCACTGGGTTTTACATGTGTCATTAATCAAGACCTATTTCCATATTATTAATATTTGCTCTAGGGCAATCATTAGAGTCTATATCCTCAATCATATCCCCATTGAACCATGTGATCAAGCAGTTATTTTTCTTCCATGTTTTTACTCCCAAAGTTCTTTCTCTGGATGTTGTTAGGGGTAAAATTTTACGGTTGGGACTGAATATATTATATTAGTGGTCACCAGGGATTTAAATTCAATCCCAATGAAATACTCAACTCAGTATGGGATTTTATAGTGGTTTATTTACAATAGAAGGATGAAAGTAAGAAGAAGGAGAAGAGGGAAAGGGTAAAAGATCTGCTCTGGTCTGGCCTAAACCAAGGGAAGGTCAGAGGCCCCAGCCAAGGGACCTTCTCAGAAGATTAAATCTACTTCAGCTTCTAGCCACGAGGCCTCCTTCAAGACGAGGGGCCTCCTCAGAGAATAGTGCCTTCATAAGCAAGGTCAAAGAAAAGGGGAGTCAGTCTTCTCACTCAGCAAGGTCGATTCAGGGAAACCACCTCACCTAAACCATGCTACAGAGCTCCTCCCAGTAAACTCCAATGCCAAGTCCACCAAAGCTGCAAGCACACCAAACGCTGCCAAAGGCTCCTAACGCAGCTGAGAGAGCTCTCACAGGAAGTGATGTGAAATATATAGGCAGTTCTTTACGTCACTTCCTGTGTTTCACATGTACCAATGGTGGCTTAAACTTGGCTTTGGGCAGCCCAGGGGGTCAGTCAGTTGTTGCTGATTTGTCATTTGCTAGCACATGCTGGTCATAGGCCATCCTCACCCATAGTTAATCCTTAAGTAGGGGTGTATACATTCCTGGTTGCTAGAATTCTAAAGACTAAGCAGGGTGGAGTAAATCTAAAATTCACAATGTATGTAGTGTTCTTTCTCATAAGTCCCTCAGAATTGTCCTGGATCGTTGCATTGTTGCTAATAGAGAAGTCCATTACATTCAATTGGCACATATCATTTTAAACATGTGCATAAGGTTAACATTAAATATATGGCTAATATGCATTAGCACATATAAATGTGCTATATATAACACTAAAATATAGGTAATATAACATTGAACTTATAGATAATATATGAAACATATAATATTAAATATGTAGATAAAGTAGCATTAAATTTATAGACAATATAGTAAATGCATATATTAAGCATAGATAATTTGGTAACATACTTTTCTTTTTTCTTTAAATTTATCTGTTACATTAAAAATATCCAGTTACTCCCTTCCTCCAAACTCCAGTGTCTTCCCCATTTCCTCAAGCATCAAATATAAAATCTTCTTTGTCTTTTAAAGCCCTTTATAACATGGTCCCTTCCTACCTTTTCAGTCTTCTTCAGCCTTATTTCCATCCATTTTATTTGATCCAGTAACACTGGCTTCCTTGCTATTCCTCATGAAGATACTCCATCTCCTGACCTGTGTATTTTCATTGGCTATCCTCCATGCTTGGAATTCTCTCCCTCCTCACCTATGCCTCCTGGCTTTCTTAGACTCCTTAAAGTCTCAGCTAAAATCCTAAATTCTGGAAGAAGTCTTTCCCAGTCCTTCTTATGCAAGCCTTCCCTCTGAGATTATCTCCAATATACCTCTCTTGTGTATGTATCTTATTTGTTCCTAGTTGTTTGATGCTGTCTCTCCCAGTAGATTGTGATCTCTTGGAGGGCAGTGCCTGATTTTGCCTTTCTTTTTCTCTGCACTGCTTAGCAGTGCAGATTCTTAATAATACCTGTTGACTTTACAGCTCCTAAAGGTATAGTAGCCATGGTCTCTAAAAACCATGGAACCTCAATGAGACTGCTACATAGCCTGAAGGATCTCTGTATTCATTTCTTGGTCTTCCCTCTTTCTTTTAACCAAATCCCAATAATCTCAAGGTCCATCTCTTCACTCCTATTTATTAGAGACTCAAAGGATTTTAGAGTTTGAGAAATCCTCTGAGTTAACCTCTTCATTTTACAAATGAGAAAACTGAGACTTTGTGAAGTAATGGAAAATGCTCAGTCACTCAGCTAAAAATAAGGTCTCCTAAAATTCAGTCTAGTGTACTTTCTTTTTTCTTGTTTTTTTTTAATTTAATTTGTTAATTTTTGCTAATTTGTTCATTAATTTTTAATTGCCACCAATTGATTTTCTTTCTTTTCCTTCCCACACCCATAATGAAAAAGGGAAAAAAAGAAAAAAATCTTTTAACAAATATGCATAATTGAACAAAATAAATTATTGCATTTATCAGGTCAAAAATAATGTCTCATTCTGCATTGAGATTATTACCTTTCTGTCATGAGGTTTGTAACATATTAAATCTATACTCCTTTTTAATTATTATTAGTCATTAAGTATTTCAATCATTTATCATTAAAATATTATCATATAAATTATTATCTATATATCATACTATCAACCTTCCTACATTTTTCCTCCATATTACATAGCACTTTAAGATTTTCTATCTGAATGTGCATGGCAACCTGCCCTTTGGAATTGTGAAGAAAACAATGTCTTTCTGTACTCTCTCCCACTATCCATGAGGATACCCTGTACATGTTGGACAACCAGATTAATTACTTCATTAATTAATTCATAAACCTTGAGGGTTTTTTCCTTGGGCTAATGAAATACAAGGGGACAGACGGGTATCACACATTTCTTAGCCTAGACTCCATTTCCACATAGGTCTTATAACTCAGCTATTTATTCCTGATCCAAAATTATTTAACAGAATATTACTACTTCTCTATTATGTTACATAGAGCAAGAGTGGCTTACAGTTGTGAGGGTTTCCTCTCTGAATTCCTGTCTATGTATAACCACTCCCAATGGAAGCAAATCAGATGGATGGATTACTTTTGGGACAATGCCCAATCCAGATTGCTTAGAATGCGTCCTCTCTTGTGGTTACTTGCCTACCATGTATTTCATCTTCTCTCCATTTGATCTCTCATTTTCTGCTCTTTATCAGAGGAAATCTGAATATTTCTAGAAAATCACACCTGGTGGGTATATAGATTAACTTTTTTTTAAATAATGACTAAAAATAAACTACCATTTCTCATTATTATTTGAAGTCTGTGCCTTGTCTTCTCAAAATCACTAGAATCCTCTTGGGGTGGCTTCTTCAATGTAACCTAATTATTTTTTTTCCTTTTCCTGGCCCTATCTCTTTAAAAAAGAGGAAGGAAAAAATTTGGCCTCTTTAATAAAAAAATGAAATAATTGATTTCACAAAAACCTCAGGAGGCTGCCTGAACACATTTTAATGCTCCAATTTCAATAACAAATTGCGGTACTAAGTGAAATCACAGCATGGATATTAGCTATTAGTTAGAGTTTGACTTAGAATACCTGTCTTTCCAGAACCACTGGGTCTGTTGCAGGGTAGATGAAACCAATTAGGACATAAAATAATCATGGACAGCAATTTTTTTTGGAGGGGGATTTGTATGTCTTCAACAGAATTTCAGTGACTTTATATGGGAATAAGTCTTAGGTTATGTTTATATGAAAAAACTAGACAAGAGCTAATTGGAAATCCTGTAGGTCACTTTTGTAGCATTCATGATCAAATAAGGATGATGTCATGATTGTAAAAAGGAAAAAGAAAAGTAATAATGAGAACAACAGTCAAAGCTATTCAGTGTATCACTGGCGCCTGGTTGTGAAGATAGCGACAGTGGTTGGACCTAACTGAAAAGTAAGCCGAGATGCTTTTCAATAGCCATTACTTTATGCTTCTGAAGTGTCTAGTCTCTGGCCCATTCACACTGGTCTTGCTAATGCATTAATTTATGATAGCCTATACAGCTTAAGGAATTGATCCCTCTTGGGTATTTAGCAGTCACCAAGAAAGAAACTTACTTCTAAGGCAGGAGAAATATTTGGGGGCAGGAGGGCCTTTCCAGGGCCCTTAAATTTATACCACACAAGTGGTCACCATACTTTTTTTTAGTACAGAAGCAAACCCTGAACTGTCAATTGAATGAGTTGTGTACAGACCCAGCTCAGTCCTCTGGGTAGCTGCCTATAATCATTCTACTGAAAAGTCAGATTCACAAGCCAAAAAAAGACCGGCATTTCCCCAGGTTGTCACAATGTACCTATTATGAAAAGAAAGAGTTGAAGAGGTACTTAATAATAATGCATATATCTTCTAGGAGAAATTTTAAAAAGTGAGGAGGAAAAGGGAGAAAAAAGGAGTAAGATTAGGAATAGAGTTACCGGAGTAGGGAAAATAGAGCTCTAATCCAACCTCTGAAGCTGGTCCACTCGATGACATCAGATTTCATAACTGCATTTCACAATTTACCCACTAGTAAATGAAAATAGAACTTGCTTCTTAAGTCACAGGAGACAGTTGAAATGACATTTTCTTTGAACTGATCGATTTGAAGCCATAGAAATATTTATCAGATTCAAAAGGGAAAATTGCTTTGAAATTCCAAAATGAACGTAAACCTAACATTTCTTATATAACTTATCTATTGTTGAGAAATAGAGTGAAAAAGGAACTTGAATTGAATATTAAATTCACCTATACTTATCATACATGTGTAGGTTAATCAATCAACCCACAACTATTTATTAAGTGCTTATTATGTACCAATCACTGTGCTCAGACCTAGAATTAAAAAGTAAAAATATAGTCCCTGCCTTAAGAAGCTTTCCTTATCCCAGTAGGGGAGAATATATATCAATAAATAGAAAATCACCAATATGTACAGAGTAGATTGTTATTTTTTAGTCATTTTGGTCATGAATAACTCTTTTAAGCCTGTTTTCAGTTTTTGTTTCAATCATGTCTGACTCCTTCATGACCCTATTTTGGGGTTTTCTTAGCAAAAATATTGGAGTAGTTTGCCATTTCCTTCTCCTGCTCATTTTGAAAATGAGGCTACTGAAACAGGGTTATTATATGACTTGTCCAGAGTCACAGAGCTAGTAAGTGGCTGAGATTGGATTTGAACTCAGGTCTTCTGGACATCACTGTATCTCCTGGTAAGTTGCAGGTAACATTAGAAGGGAAGACTAGAGCAACTGAGACAACTGAGAAAGGTCTTCTGAAGGAAGTAGGATTTGAGTTGAGTCTTGAAGGAAGTTATGGATTTTCATAGGTAATGTTAAGAAAAGAGAGTATCCTGGATATGGGGAAAAGCAAATTAAAAAAAAAAACACAAAAATGGAACATGAAGGGAGAACAAATAGGTCCTGCGTAATTGGACCATAGAGTGCATGGAAAGAACAAAGTGTCAGAAGAATGGAAAGTAAAGGCTTTAAATGACAAACAAAAGCCATTATATTTGATTCTGAAAGTAATAAGGAGCCACTCAAATTTATTGAGAAAGAGGGATAAACAATAAACAGTCTATGAATTCTAAGAACCGATAGCCAACAAAAGATCTAGAGTAAGATCCCCATTGCAGAGGATGTGGGAGAAGAAAAGCATCCGGTGGAACATTTATGTGACAACATGAAAAAGAATTGCAGGGAATAGAGAACTTGGAAAAGTGGTGATTTTCACCACATCCATCACAAATCTATGAAAATATCTTTCCAATATCTCTGTAAAACAAATATATGTGTTTGCTGTTATTTCCATTTTATAGACTGGGAAACTAAAATGTAGGTGAAATGATTTGTCCAGCATCACAGTTGGCAGCACAGTCTGAACTAGAAAACCATTTTCCAGAGTGATGTCTGTTCACTAGACATTTATACAGCTTTTCACTGGTCTTGTGCCATAGAAGGAACTATTCACATAACATCTCCAGATCCTTTCTGATTTGTGAATGTGAAAAATGTGGAAAATAGAGTCAACTTCTACCATCAGAGGTCTTCAGAGAGGGCCTGGAAGACCACTTACTGGGAATGATATTCTCTTTGAGGTATGGGTGAGACTAGATGGCCACAGAGGCCCCTCACAGCCTTCCATTTTGCTTGTTAGTGTCATGACTCTGATGTCAGTCTTTATCAGCTGTTCTACATGGCTGTCCAGAGTCTCAAACCAGGACCACCAATTTATATTCTCCCTGATCCTGGCCCTGGTCCTCTGAGAGGTGCCCCATGCCAGCTCTGGAGTCAGAAAGACCTATGTTCACATCCTACCTCTGAAACTTATTATGGCTACTGGCAAGTCTTAACCTCTCTTGATTTTGTTTTTATAATCTATAAAATGAGATGGTTTAGACTTAGGTGGCCTCTATGGTGGTCTCTTGTGCCTCCTTATCTAGGAGAGCAATCAGCATTCCCGATGGAGGCAGGGTCTGGGACATATAGTGGTAGGATATTTAAAAGGTAGTTTAGGTAGAAGTTAGGTGGTTCAGTGGTTTGAGAACCAGACTAGGCTAGTTGGTTTGTAATTCATACTGGGATGGTGGTTAGAGATGGATGGAGGATCCCTTCTTTTGGGCACTCTGTAACTTTATCCCTACTAGGAGGTGAGCACCTTACTGTCAAGAATCAAGATTTATACATCTTTGTTTCCCCCTAAAGCCCTATGTATGTTTTTTATTCAATTCATTAGTTCCCTTTCTTCCCTGAATTTTTCTCTGGTGTAACGTGTCTTGTTTCACAACATGACAAACATGGAAATATACATTATATGATAATACATGTAAAACCTATAGCATAGTACCTGTCATCTTGGGAAGGGGGAAAGAATGGGAGGGAGGGAGAGAGAGAAAATGGATTGCAAAATGTCATAAAACTATTATTAAAAATTGTATCAATCAATTGTATGTAATGTGGAAAATTATTTTAAAAAAACATTATTTCCCTGGTCTGCCCTTATTCCCACAGGTCCACTGGATTTTCTATTGTTGTAATTTGCTTTGCTCCTTGAACTGATTCCTCATGGCCTCCTACATCTGCAGTGAAGAGTTCTTAGACCACCAGTCCCACCTCTGATTAGTGGGGAGAAGATCTACCAGCCAGGTCTATGCCAAAGCCTAAGCAAAAAAAAAAAAAAAAAGTTGGGCTCAACCTCAAGTTCAAATGGTTTTGAGATCCCACTTGATAACTAATTATTTGCTGTCATGGAGTCTCCGTCAGTAAAGATGGTAAGGGAACAAAAACACATTTTTGCTTTGTGATAGTTACCTCTTAAGAGCAGGGCCTTACACCAAAGAATTAGAGGCCCCTGATTTAATCCCAAATTTATGCACCTGGTAATCTGGTAATTCCTTTAAAAACTAAGAGGGAAAGTGGAAAAACATATGTAATACTCAGACCAATTATGAGAGTTCAAACTCACACTTTTTCTACCTCTTACTATCTCTATATTCTGAGGCAAGTTACTTCCCTTTTTCAGGGTCTCAATTTCCTTATCTACAAATTGAAAGGAGTAAACTAGAAGTCCTAAAACCTCCCAGTTCTAAATCTAAGAACCTATAAAGTGACTGGCCCAATTCACAAGGAATCCCAGGGTTATTCAGTTTTGGAGTTTTGTTTTGTTTTGTGTTATTCATTTTTTATAGAAATATGGTATTGATTAGAAAAGACTTCAAGAAGTTATGGGATTGAGACTATCTAAAAGCAAGAATTTTGAACATAAATGCTAAATTTCTCCAGGTGTTATTTTTGTTTGTTTGTTTTCTTTTTACTTAGAGCCACCTTTCCCTAGTTAAAGCATAAGCTGAGACAGATGCTAACATTTTCTTCTCAGCTTGATTTGCAAAACTCTTCCTCAAACACCATATATTGTTTTTCTTTACGCATTGTTCAAAGGCTCCTCCAGCAGTTTAGAAAAAAATAAAAAGATAACTACCAGTGAGACATTTTCTGTTTCTTATGGAAAACTAGCCCCATGTAATAGATATTTTAAGATGTCAAAGTTGTACAGCCACCTGCTTCAATTATTCTGTGAATTCCAATTTGAATTGAAGTATCATTTCGCAAGGACATTAATCCATTCCACTAGGGTCACATTTGCTTTTCTATGAAAGCTAAAATGCCCTTCTGTCTCTTAAGGCCATAGAAGGTGATCTTATCCAATAAAAATGGCTTTTCATCTTTATCTAAACAAATTGAATCTCCCTTTTAGAGAACAGGCAATTTGAAGTTAGCAGTAAACAGAAAATTTATATCTGTATTAAAAAAAAAAAACTTTAGTAAGTGAAAAGGCAATGCCCAGATGGGCCCTTTAAGGAGCATGCCAATGTCTTTTAAATATATCAGATAAAGATAGCAATAGGAGTGGTAACTAATAGAATTGGTGATATTGCTTTCACCCAAATGCAACACTTAAAAAAAAATCACTTCATGGACCAGTGGAACATTTCACCTTACAGTGCTCATAGTAAGTGTAAATGAACAGATCACAAGGAAGATAATTACAGCTGAAGTACTTGTAGCTATTGCAGAGGATAAAGTAGAGAAATTCTATAAAGGCTAAGAGCCTCCAAAATTAAGTCAATCTATATTTGGATACACAGTGACTTCATTGTGAAAGTGAGCAAAGGGGCGGCTGGTGACACTAAGCTGTCACTTGAACGTCTGGGGCCTCACTTTTTCTTCATCTATAAAATGAGAAAGGTAGACTAGATGGCCACCTAGTACCTCAGTTCTAGATTTATGTCCCTTTGAAATGAGGAGACCCAAGGCTTATAGGCTATGTGGATGCTTTATTACTGTATATCATGAATAATTCCTTCAAGACGAGATCTAGAAGGCAACAAGCAATAAATGCTATGACAAAAAAAGGAAAAACAAAAAAATTACTATAAGCCTTTATTTATTTTTATTTTTAAGATTGGAGTTATTTATCTAGCCCAGTCTGGAAGTATATAGTTCTAATCCATTTTGCATCTGCTTTTCTACCTGCTTGAAATCGATCAAACAAGACGCCCTCCCCAAGATGCCTCATCACAACTGATCTCAACACCATGCTATTAACTCAAACCTTGATTAACGCCAACTCCTTCAGCCCCTTTCCTCTCTCCTCTAACTGGAGGGCTAGAGGGTAGGATGCTAAATTCGTCCCACTGTCTTCCTTTATAGAGAGCAGAAACTGAAATTTTCAGTTCACTCCATTCCTTCTTCCCTTTTTTTTTTAAAACCCTTACCTTCCGTCTTGGAGTCAATACTGTGTATTGGCTCCAAGGCAGAAGAGTGGTAAGAGCTAGGCAATGGGGGTCAAGTGACTTGCCCAGGGTCACACAGCTAGGAAGTGGCTGAGGCCAGATTTGAACCTAGGACCTCCCGTCTCTAGGCATGGTTCTCAATCCACTGATCCATCTTCCCTTTTTGCCTGGTTTCAGCTCCATGGAACAAGATGCCCTCATATCAAGTAGCCCCTAATTATCTCTCCCCCTTCCCTGACTCTTGTTGAATGCTTCCCCTCATCAGATTGTGAACTTCTTGAGGATAGAACTACATCTTTTTTTTTGTTAGTTTCCAAAGCACTTACTTAGTACAGATCCTGGTACATAGTAGGTGCTTGATAAGTGTTTGTTGGATTGGATTAGACCCTATTACCCATCAGCACAAGATCTTTAACCTGCTCCATATCTGACCCAGATGTCTATTCCTTAGACAATGTCCTTGCCTCCTGCTCCTGGGGTCTTAGCATAGTGGCACAAGACTTAATAAAGACTACTGACTGTCTTTAGCTCACTGTGGCTTAGAACTCTCAAGCTCAAGTGATCCCAATCCCTCAACCTCCCCAGTGTCAGAGATGATCAGTATGTGCCACCATGCCCTCAAAGGGCCTTTGAACATTTTTTTAAGGAGAGGAAAGAAACTATAAATATAGATAGCAGAGAGCAATAGTAATAATATAAGAAGAATATCAGTCAAGATAACACAAAATACAAAGTAAAAGAAGGAAAACTTGAAGAACATTGTACACAGTAATAGCAAAACTGTGTAATGATCAACTTTGAAAACTTGGCTACTCTCAGCAATGTAATGATCTGGGATAATCCTAAAAGACATGATGGGGAATGCTATCCATCTCCAGAAAACTGTTGGAGTCAGATGGATGTGGATCAAAGGATACTATCTTTTACATCAGTGTATTTATGGTTTTATTTTCTGTATGAGGGTGCTCTTACAACAATGACCAATATGGAAGTGTGTTTTGTGTGTCATACATGTATGACTCAAATCAAATTGCTCACCATTTCCAACTGTGTGGAAGTAATAAAGGGAAGGAGCTGGTTTGGATCATATAATTATGGAAAGCTTATGTTGAAAAGTATTATTACATGTGATTGAAAAATAAAAAAATCTTTGAAAAAAGAACAATTGAGAAAAGGGCCATCAATAAAAACCATGGCTTCAAATTGTCTGTACTTATGTATATAAAGTACATATTATAAAAATAGAAAACTAGAGGTTCTAATGGAAAATATTTGATGGTTCCTTATGTTATTGTAGCATAAAAATGGAGAGCTAAGGATTGGGTGGAAATGTAGGTAAGGTCGTTTGTAACTGGTGGAATGTATATATACACGCAAAATAGTGATCAGTGCGTGGTTGAGAAGGCACTAAAAGAGTCTTGAAAGCATGTTCTTGGTAATGTGTTGCTCAAAAGTTTTTAGCAATGATCTAGAAGTAATAAGGGAAATAGTGAAGAAAAGCAGATATAGGCTTGATGTAAAGAAATACTTCCTCACAGTTTGACCTATTCAAAAGTAGAATTAGACATTTCAGGTGGTAGTAGTTTTCCATTATTGAAGGCAATCTTTGACTGCACAACCACTTCTTGGGAGTGTTGTAGAGGGGATTCCTAATCAAGTAAGTGACATCTAAGGTCCTTTAGAACATTCTTTCCTTTAAGCAAAATTTACTTCTGAGTTTTACATTACTACAAAGGGAACTGATGAGCCTTAGTTAACAAATTTAACTATTTTATAAAGTTAATTCACAAAATTTAATTTATAAAACTAATTATTCCTTTCCTACATTGTATGAAAAAAAGAAAACTAGTAGATTTTCTCTGGCTGATCCCTGGGTAACTCCTAGCACCTTCAATAGCACCTTCTTCCCAACTATTCACCAAAGGATTTATTGGATTAGAAAAATCTTAGAATTAAAAAGCAGAAGAGTGACTTTGGGGTTAAGAACATCCAGGAGCAACTGGTAGTCATCCTTATAGATGGCCCACAAAACAATGTTTCTCTGATTTTGTTATATGGAAAAATGAGTTTGGATAAAAGGAAAAATACAATCTATTAGAAGATCTTTATTTGATGATTATTTATTGAGCTTTTGTTATTCTTAGAATGATTTTTTAACATTCCCATAAGAACAGTGTAACACACACATATTCAGCAATGCTTAGTTAGGACTGTAGAAATAAGGAGTATGAACTGGGCCCCTATTTAGTATCTAACAGTTATGAATACTTGCAAATGACCTCAATTCACAAAAAGAATAGTATATTTAGCTACCTCCAGATTCTTAGTTATGTCATCTCCTTTGCCCATTTCACATGTAGGTGACCAAAGAAGTACAGGTCATTTGGAATGAATGAGTATTTACTATTATAAAGTGAAAAACAATTCAAGTTATACAATTAGTTCATTTCCATAGGTATAGAATTCCATGACATACAATCCCCAGCAGGCATTTATTAAGTACCTACTGTATGTTTGAGTAGCTATGTGGTACAGTGGATAGATCACAGGCTTAGGAATTGGGAAGATATCTTCATGAGTTGAAACTTATCTCATATACTTAATAGTGGTGTGATCCTGGACAAGTCAACTTTGTTTGCTTCAGTTCCTTATATTTAATATGAACTGGAAAATGAAATGGCAAACCACTCTAGTATCTCTACCAAGAAAACCCCAAAATTGATTCATGAAAAATGGGACAAGACTGAACAATGACTATGTGCTAGGTTCTTGCATAAAGACAAAAAAAAACCAAACAAAAACATCAAAACAAAAACAATCTATTACTTCAAAAAACTTACATTTTCCTAAAGGGATATAAAAAAAGATATTTATTTCTATATGTATATATATATATATACAAACTAAAAAGAAAGATATATATATTTGTACAGCTATACTATTATATAGCTGTACAAATATGCATACATATAGCTATTTTACAAAATAGCTATCATAAAAAACAATCTGTTACCGAGCATCAGAGAAATAGATCAATGAAATAGATTTGATATACTGCCCATCTAACCAAATATGTTCCTAAAACTAGTGTTCAACAAACCTGTAGAAAATAAATGTGGTAAAACTGGAATTTAGTAAAAATTGCATCACAATTAGTCTCATTGAGCTTAATGGTCCTACTCTATACCACTGATTAATTTTCTTTGGTGAGTTTATATTTCCAGATTCAGCAAGCCAGGAAACCAGAGATACCCAAGACCAGATGAACTTTGTACTGAGTGTATAGTTATCTCTTCTGTTTGGAATTATTCTCTTTGGGGTTATTCATGTATTAGAAATTGTAGCAGATGTAGGAGACTTGAATCATGTTCATTCTGTTCAAAGACAGCTAAAGGAAATATACTGAAAATTTCCCAGAAAGGAGAAATTCCATACATATATTCAGGCCAAATGTGAAGTTTTGAGGTCCCAAAGAGGATTTTAGAAACTCTAATCATGATTTAAAATATGGTTTCTAAGAATTATTTACTTCTCCTTCTGAGAGAAACTATTAAAAAATGGGTCCTTTTAAAAAATATATATATCAGCCTTTTCCTATTTCTCTATGCAACCACCTGGAAACCTTAACAGTTCTTTGCTATAGTTAGTAAGTTGTAAAACTTCTGCAAATTAAGGGGTTTTAGAGGCAGGAGACTTAGATGGATGATAATTCTAATAGAGGTATATAAACATCCATTTACATTATCAGAATTTTTTTATAATTCTGTCCTTAAACTATATACATGATTCCAAAGATAATAATATGAAATTGAAAAATTACCATGGTTCTATGTTGGTTTTTTTTTCAAGACAAGAGACTATTTGTAAACATTTAATGCTCGTATGCCAAGAAATCTTTCCAACTTACTACATTGTCCCCTTTCCAAGTAAATGAATTTAAGAATAGAAAAGACTTGCCGTTCCCTTAAGTATTGGTCTACATAGGAATCTAATTTTCATAGAAAATTGTACCTGTTTATTGTTTAGTTAATGGAGTCAATCTGGAGAGCACAGGCCTCCTTTGGGAAAGTTGGATCATATTGTAATGGAGAGCTCGTGAGCATGCTTGGCTGATGAAGACCCCATGTGAAAGAAGCTGGGAAACATGCTTCTGATAAAACATAATGACAAGGAATGGAAGGGCCATGTTCCATGATCTGGAACACATGTAAACATTAAATAACTCATTCTAATCTGCTAACCATGTGATAAAGAAACCATCCAAGAGCAGGCTGTTGAGTCAGAACTGAGATATATACAAAAGGTACCAGCTGTGCCATATCAAGAGTTTGACTCATCCTCTTTTCCTGCCCAGCTGTGTTCAAATGCAGAGGCAAGGAATGCTGTCAGCATTTGAGAGAAGGGAGAGATTTGGTCCTTTAATCTCTCCATTATAAAAATAAAAGCAAGCACTATAAAAATAATATAACAATGAATTGATTATGGGTTATAAGCTGATTTTGATACTCTCTTTCCTGTGCTTACAAAGTAGCTTCAGTTTATATAAGTGAGGTGAAGCTCATAAGTGAACTCTTCAGGGGCCAGGTGCAAGGACGCTAAAGAGACTCTTGCTATATACAAATAAACTACTTATGGAAAATATAAGGATAAAAAAGAATGTCTAACTCTAAGGGATTCTAGCTTCACCCAAATAAAACTCCCCGGTTCCACAAGGAACTACTTTTCCTGTTTCTATAGACTACACTAATCCTTCCTGATCTGACTAACCCAAATTTTTACTATTCTAAATAAACTAACACTATTATCTTTATAATTCTTAACTTCTCTCCAAGTTATAAAAATAACAAAGGCTGGTTGGCTGAGCCTCAGCAAGAATCAAGTTAGGATTCTGAGCCTTATCAGACTCAGAGTCCAAACCAAAGACCAGGTCTTTCTTTGGACTTCTCAGAGTTTAAAAACAATCTATAAAAACAGCAATAGACAGTCACGAGTGTTTCCCAAGTTGGGAAAGGAAAACACAACTTCTTCAGATCTTTCCCTCCTTTCCTTCTACCTCTGACAGCGAGAGAAAGAGAGAGAGAGAGAGAGAGAGAGAGAGAGAGAGAGAGAGAGAGAGGAGAGAGAGGAGAGAGAGAGAGAGAGAGAGAGAGAGAGAGAGAGAGAGAGAGAGAGAGAGAGAGAGAGAGAGAGAGAGAGAGAGAGAGAGAGAAGAGAGAGAGAGAGAAAGAAAGAAGAAAGAAAGAAAGAAAGAAAGAAAGAAAGAAAGAAAGAAAGAAGAAAGAAGAAAGAAAGAAAAGAAAGAAAGAAAGAAAGAAAAAAACAATGTTACCTTCTCAGAGAACTCTGAGAGTCTGACTCTGCCAACTGCCAGAGACCAACTGTCACACCCAGAGAGAGTAACTGTCATAGAAAAACCATTAGACTTGAAACTGACACTCTGTTTCAGCTCTGTTTGAAACTCTAATTTTTTTTCTCAAGCTAGCTTCTCTACTTCTTATCTCTAAACTAATATAACAAGACTTAATTTCTAATATAATCCTTATACCATCCCCATGAGCACATGCCCCTAGTACTGCTTCTGTCTCTATTGTGTCTATTTTTTTTCCTTGCTTTTAGATGGAGACTTGGAGGTGGTAATGATATTGCAAGTTTAAAAAGGTCAAGGAAAACAAGGAGAACCAGCAGCTTGGAAGTTGGAGTCCATGCAAGTATTGGCCTAAAGCTAGATAAGGAGAATTAAAGTCCCAAGGGTACTGATGAGATGTTAATATCAAAACTGATGGAGTCTTGCAAGATGATGAATTTCCTGGTGATGAAGTTCCTGGGAAACCTGGTAGAGTTCAGTCCAAGGAGCACAGCTAGTGAGAAATGAAGGTCAAGAACAGGATCTGGGTTATCAGATCACTGTGCCAAGGAACTGCCTTTAGACTATGATATATTGACATCTCATTTTGTAGGAATAATCTGAATTTTTATACTTTGTCCCATTTTCGGGAGAAAAAATCTTTTGAAGTATCTGGTTCTTTTATTCTCTTTTCAGTTTCAGACATTAAAGCTGTTGAATGAGCACATGAAAGATGATAATTAGTTTCTGAAATATATTCCATTTGACCCAACTCAGCATCTGAACCAAAACTGCAGAATCTGACCAATGCAATATTTCACTTAAATTTCATAGGGTCTTAGATCTAGAACTGGAAGGGATTGTTAGAGGCTCAAAGAACATTTTACAGATGATGAAAATGAGGTTCAGAGAGATTACTTGACTCCAGATACAGGGTTTGAACCTAGGTCCTGTGATTTCAAATTAAGCTCTCTTTCTACTACACAGATGGTGGCAACAAAATGGCACATATTCTTACATACAAAATATCGCATATCTGACTACATATCTGTTTGCTAGATGATGCTTTCTATGATGCAGAGAGAGCCTGAGATACTTAGAAATGAATTCTATTAATTTAAAAAAAAAAGTTGCAGTTTCTGAAGGAGGACTGACATAGATTCCCATGCAACTACTTGGGAGTAGGTGGTCCTATTTGAAGCTATCTATAGCCTTGATTGATCAAATTTATCACTTCTGTGATTTGTGTAAGGTTAAGCTGAGACTAGTAGCAAATATGGAAAGTTATATATATATATATATATATATATATATATATATCATCCACCTATTGGAGTCAGCATTCTTTTATATACACAATCTCCCCAGGAATTATTCCAGAAACTTTTACACTATACTTCCTCATATTGAAGGAAGAATGCTGCTTACCTATTGATATATTTTGGAGCTTCAGATGAAAGAAGTGATGATGCTATTTATATTCAGTATATCTCTCAGTTGAAAGAGAAGCTGAGGGGGCAGCTAGGTAGCTCAGCGGATTGAAAGCCAGACCTAGAGGCAGGAAGTCCTGGGCTCATATCTGGCCTCAGACACTTTAGCTGTGACCCTGCACAAGTCACTTCATGCAAATTGCCCCTTACCTCTCTTCTTCCTTGGAACTAATACACAGTATTGATTCTAAGACATAAGCTAAGAGTTAAAAAAAAAAACTAAGAAGGAAAGAAAAGCCAAAAGAGGTTTACAATACTGTAAAACTTTAGTTTAAATGAGTTAAAGCCAAACCAAAAGATGTTCTCATGCTAAATTATGTTGTCAAGACCCTCAACAAGAAGACAAAGTTGCATTGAAAATCCCTGGTATTCAAGGGACTCACAATCAATGGATCACTAATCCATACAAAATTATGGAAAGATTGGGCAATTTGCCCATTTAAAAAAAAAACCAAAATATGTAAGGACCCATCAAGACAATTTATCATAACCACTTATTACGCAAAGCATAATCAGTTGGAATTTTTAATGAGTAGGTGCAAAGAAATGATGGACATTATTCTCAATGAGTACTGAGGGGAAAAACAACAACACAAATACCAGTCACACAGAGATTAACCTGGATATTGTCTCTGAAAGTGAAGTTTCCATTAAAGGAGATCATTATGTACTGTTACTGGACAGGGACACTAAAATAGAAAGAAGATAGGAATGAATTAATGAACACATGAACGAATGGATGAATGAATGAATGGAAATGCATGGATTCAGGAGATGGAGTATCTTCTGTGAAGTCAGCTATTTGTGTTTAGTAAGTCTAGCTAACTCTATTTTAAAACCTTCCTAAAAACTTTATGTGGCCACTGCATAAGATGATGGCCATGC
Source organism: Monodelphis domestica (assembly GCF_027887165.1). Lineage (NCBI taxonomy): Eukaryota > Metazoa > Chordata > Mammalia > Didelphimorphia > Didelphidae > Monodelphis > Monodelphis domestica. Next base: position 372,368,912 of record NC_077229.1, read on the forward strand.
TCACTAACTGCATTTCCCCATGACACTGTAATGAAGGAAGAGCTGTTGTTTCAATCATTTTTGAGTCTGATTTGACTCTTTGTGATCCTATTTGAGGTTTTCTTGGCTAAGATACTGGAGTGATTTGCCATTTATTTCTCCAGCTCATTTTATAGATATGGAAACTGAGATAAATAGGGTTAAGTGGCTTTTCCAGGGTCATATAGTTATTAAGTATATGAACTTAGATTTTAATTCAGGAAGATGTCTCATCCTGATACACTATCTACTGTACCCTCTACCTGCCCCCTACTAATCTTACCAGACCAATCAAGAGCTAGGTAGCATTAACCGACATCCTTATTTGGAATGTGGACCCATCAAAATTGTCTATTATAAAGAAATTGCTAACATCTGTTTATTTAAAGCAAATTAAATCCTGGCAGATCCACCAACTGTGTTGCTTTGAAATATTAATCAATTCCTTTTGTCTTACTCCCCGATTTTGCCTTTGTTGATTAGGGAGTGGCCCTAACCTAGGTTTCTAACAGTTTTGTGAGAGTAATAGCAAGGAATCTAATGTCACTTGATTACAGAGTATGTGGAAAGGAGTAAGTTACAAGATCAGAAAAGTCAAGGTACTGGAGTTTATTAAGTAAGAATTGTATTGAATCTTTAGAAAGGATTACAGCTGAGTAGAGAAGATAGACTAAAATGGGAAGAGATTTGAGGCAGAAAGATCAGATCCTTTAACATCTCAAACCACCTTTATCTTGATTGTTTATTTCAGATAAAATTTGTATCAGTCTCATCAGTAATAAAAATAAGTCTCCAAAAATCTTGATTTCTTTTGTATACCAATAAATATCTACATTATAAGGTACTTGTAAGTAACTTCACATTTATTTTCCAAGAACGAGATGTTAGGCTCTGAAACAAAACAAGAAGACTGCATTCAAAGCCAAAACTAAGTACTTTGGTACTCATTTCCTCTTGATTTATAAGATTTTTCAGATTTGAAAAATATTTCTAACATGCTTACTAATACAAGTATAGAATTCCTCAACTAGAATACACAGAGAGGGCAATCCCAACTGGCTTTAATGTCAAATCTCTTTAGCTTAAAAACTGAGAAGATGCATTTTCTCCATTCCCCACTTTCCCACATAACATAGGTTTTTCCAGAAAGCCTAGAAAGTATGCCCATGTAGTTCCTGAATAGAAAGATGTACCCTCACATGCAGACTGTACACTTAAAATACCAAACAACTGAGCAGGGGACAGGAATCAAGCAGGCTCTTGTTGAGGGCCATCATGTAATCTGAAGAATCAGTTACTTTACTGAATTTTTCAACACAATGTGATTTATGGCACTGAATTTGAGTAAAGTGGACAAGAATTATTTTCATCATTTTGACATTCTAACTTGAAATGGTTGTTGTTTTCTTGATAAATGAATCATAATAACAGCATGGATTGACAATGTATCTTTATTTATTAAAATGATAGCTTTTAGGGGCAGCTAAGGTGGTTCAGTGGATAGCACACCAGGCCTGGAGTTGGGAGGACCTGTGTTCAAATCTGACCTCAAACACTTCCTAGGGGTGTGTCCTTGGTCTAGTTACTTAACATCATTTGCCTAGCCCTGGCCCTTCTGTCTTAGAGTTGTTACTAAGATAGTGAGGATTTAAGGGGGTTGAGGGAAGCCAACAAATGAAGAAACAAAAAGACACTGGAAGAGTAGAACTTTTAAAGTTAAGACAATCGTGAGATCAAAGAATGACAATGCTAAGGTCTCTAAGGAGACCTTAGAGGGCATCTAGAGCTAGGCGGTAGAGTGGATAGAGTGTTGGACTTGAAGTCAGGAAGACTCACTTTCCTGAGTTCAAATCTCAGTTCATAACCTTACTGGCTGTGTGACCCTCAGCAGCTCACTTAATCCTGCTTGTCTCCGTTTCCTCATCTGTAAAATGACCTGGAGAAATAAATGGCAAATCCCTCTAGTATCTCAAATTGGTCATGAAGAGTCAGATATAATTGAAAAAAAGGTACAGAATCATAGTTCTAGAGCTGAATGGAACATTTAAGTCAATTTAGTATAGCTCCTCTCTTTACAGATAAGGAAACTGAGGTTGAAAGAGCTTGAATGATTCATCTAGAGTATAGCAGTTAGTAAGGATCTGAGACAAGATGTAAAATTCAAAACTTTAGTCCACATCATCACTTGAAAAATCAGATCACTGAGATAGAGACTGATTTAGTAATTTATTTAAGGCTAGGAAGGGCAGCTCTGTATAAGCAAATTCTACACAAGTCACAAAACTGAAAATCAACCCTAAATCTTCAAGAATTAGAATGAAAAATATGTAGACCTAGAATTTGGGAAAGAAATAGAAAAACGGAAAGGAAATACTCAATCTGTGCAAAAATTAAATAAGACGATTATAGACCAAAGCATCTAAAGATTGTCTCCATCTCTCAGAGCATCTTAGAATCCTAAACAGACACATAAATGGAAATCATTTTCCATTGTTTCTGACCTCTATCGGACCCTTCTCTTTGTCTCTCAATCTCTCCATTTCCTTGGTTCATCTGCACCTATATAACTGGGGTTGAACTTTTGATACAACATGTTGACACAGACTACTGAGTTGGCTTAAAATGTAAATAAGAATTCTGGAGTTGCCCCCGAAGTCTCCTGGTAACCTCTTCACTGTTATTAAAAAGGTATTCAGAGACTGGTACTGAAACACCCAGTGTTTGGAATTTACAGGAAGGCCTTCACTTGGCCTGGAATGAATTTTGTTTTAATTGATACAGAAATCATTTTAAAGGCATTGCTCATAGCAGGAGATTCCATTCCAGCAACAGGGTGGATGTAGTAACTAAGAGCATATCATACCTTTGGAATTGACCGGGACCTTGGTAAAAACTTCTGATTCTTCATCCAAAACCACCGTTCAAGATATGTGCTTTTTATAAAATATGCAAAAGTAAATAAAAATCTCTTCAGTGCTGCGTGAAACTATCCATGGGGATATATGTTAGCCTTAAATGAAATTCCCTAAATAGAAGAAAGAGATGAATCTGCAATTGTCATACTAAAGCAGAAGTCAAATAATCTGTTTACCAATAGTGACCAACAAAACAGGTCACAGCTCATAGCAATTTCTGCTTTTTTTTTTTTTTTGAGTAAAAAGAAGGTAATTAAGAAGTAGAAAGGAACATCAATTGTTCATCTATTATGTGACATTGTTTCTTTTGGCTTTCTTTTATTTGGTTTCTAAATCAATTGTTTTCTTCTGGAAAAAGTATTCGATTTGTTTCTTTAAATCAGTTCTTCTCACAGTCCCATTGGATTCCTTCACATTTTTTCAAGAGGACTCAGAGGTTTCCTAAATAGCATCTAATTATGGCTACTTAAATTAATCTACTGTTTGTAATATACTAGTTATCTTGCAGATCATACCCACTCTATAGTAAATACTCTCTCAGGGATTATATTCTGAACCAACATTTTTTGGTGTCATGACATTGTTTGTTAAACCAATATATATGTATAAATATGAGGCACTTAAGGAGCACAGAGGATAGAGCACTGGGTCTAGAATCAAAATGACCTGAGTTCAAATCTAGTCAAATCTGTGTGACCCTGGCCAAGTCATTTAGCCCTGTTTGCCTCCGTTTCTTCATCTGTAAAATGAACTAGCGAAGGAAATAGCAAACTTCTCTAGTGTCTTTGCCAAAAAAATCCAAAATAGGGTCATGATGAGTTGGATATGACTGAAGCAACTAAACAACAGTGTATAAATATATCGATAAAAAGAAAATTCACCTCAAAAGTTCTAACAGTCAGTCTGATATGAAGAACATATTCATTTAGTACATAAAGGCTCTAAGGGTTCTTATCCAAACTCCTACTTGCACCAGCCAGTTGGGTCTCCAAAGGAAAGCCACATCTCCTTCAGGATTATAGATAAAACTTAATGAGATTGTATTGTTGTTGCTATTGTTTGGTTTTGTTTTACTAATGCTTGGTAGGAAGAGATTGAAAAAGTTGATTTCATAGAAGTTCAAAAGACCAGAGAATTCACAGGGGTCAGAGATTGTGTTAAATAAGAAAACTGAATCATTGATTGGATAAAAGAGTGGGTCATTTAGAGCAGAGAAATCAGATACTTGCCCATCAGCAAGAGCTGGTCAGCTACACTCCCAGGGAATCAGATTAAAATGACATTGAGAGGGCAGCTAGGTGGCTCAGTGGATTGAAAGTCAAGTCTGGAATCAAATCTGGTCTCAGACACATCCTAGCTGGGTGATCCTGTGCAAGTCACTTAACCCCAATTGCCTAGCCCTTACCACTCTTCTGCCATAGAACTTATACTAATTGATTCCAAGACAAAAGGTAAGGGTTTAAAAAAATGTTGTCGGGAAATGTTTAGCAAAATAAGTTAAAATGCAATACAGCATAGATAATGTCAATTTGTAGTTTTCTGAGTCAGCATGTGGTTCACAGAGATTTGTTTTTATTTGAGTTTGACACCACTAATTTGAAGATCCATAAAAGACACCAATAAATCTCTGAACAAGCTGGAGTAAACATTAAAGGAGATGTTGTTGATAGATAATTGTGAGGGAGTCTCTGAAAGGGGCATTAGGAAACAAAGAGCAGGTCAATTCCTCCTCCTAGATGTAGCTTATCAGAGAGTAGAATAGAAGGAGCAAGCAGTCCATAAATGTGGTATCTTCAGGAGAAAATAGGATTTTAATGGATACCAGAAAATAAAAGGGATATGTGATTAAAAGTCCTAAGATCTTCAGCTTTAGAACTAGAAGGAACCTTTGAAGGTCATCTATTTCCACATTTTACTTAGGGAAACTGAGGCCCCAAAAGCTAAAGTCAATTTTCCAAGATCACACAAAGGAACATGGCAGAACACGGATTTGAACCCAGATTCTCTATTTTTTAAATCGAATGATCTTCCCACACCCTGACAAAGGTTTCAGAGACCACAGTGGAAAGAGAGACTAGAGGAAGCTAGGGACCAGAGAAGGGCTTAAGATGAATTTGCCATGGGGATTCAGGCAGCAGCTACATCCTCTGAAGCCAGTTAGTGCATCCCAACTGAATCCACATTGATATCTGGCACTGAGTGTGGTTTGGGTCCCAAGACAAAATGGCTTGTGGGAGGTTGGAGGTCAATGGGGAAGGAGCTTTCCTCAAACAGTTGAGGAGATGCTCTGGGAAAAGGACACAGTGGCATAGGAGCTTAGGAAAGTAGCAAATCTTGGGAACAAGAGGGAAAGTATGTTCATTAGGGGATGGAAAAACATCACGTTAGGAGAGAAATCAACAGAGAATTAGAAATAGAGTTTGGGGAGGAATCAAGATTCCCATCCACCATCCAGGTTGAAAGGGTAGGAAAGAAAGGGAATAAGAGTTTATATAGTGCCTATGATGTGCCAGGCATTGTGCTAAGTGCTTTTTATAAACATTATCTCATTTCATTCTCACATCAGCCTTGTGAGGATGGCACTACTGTTAGCTCCATTTTATAGTTCAAAAAAATTAAGCAAATATAAGCGGCTCACCAAATATTTGAATGATGTCTTTCAGGTGTTGACATCTGGGGCACAATCCCTGTTGTTGCCCTATGCCAGTTTTCTGCCTCTCCATATTCAAAATTGCACATCCTAGAAGGTGTATGATCACCAACAAATCTGAGACCTTTAGATTCCCTCTTCTATAGTTGCATTTTTCAAGTCTATCTTAAATTGCAAGTGACCAACTGACTTAATTGCACAAAGTGTATCCAAGACCAATCCAAGATATCTATAGGTCCTCACAATCTCATTTCCATAGAAAAACTGGCACCTTTTCAAGATAAACAATTCTTATTTGTATAGGACCTTTAACTGAATAGGATACTTTCATGTGCTTTCTCATTTAATCTTTACAGTAATCTTGTGAAAAATGTAGAGCAAATAATATTCCCATTTTACAGATGGAAAAGTTGGACCACAGAGAAGTCAGATAGCTTGCCTAATTTCCAAATCTGTGACCTAATTAGCACAACTAGATTTAATACATCATTTCAGGGTAAGTACAGGTAATACATACAATTTCAATAAAAATCCAAAATATTAATCATATGTGTTTTGGGGCTAAGAAAGAAGGGGATGAGGTGTAGTAAATGAGCCGAGTAAGACAAAGATTTAGCTCATTGACACTTCCTGTATCTTGTCTCATGATACAGTTGGGACCTTACCAGTCTTGAATTGGTACTCTTACATCTGGATTTACATTTATCTCAGTCCCTTGGTCTATACTCCAGAGATACTAAAGTTCTTGACTCCAGCCTTTGGTTAATGTCCACTTGAATCTCAGTTTGGATTCTACTTTGCTTTCTCCAGGAAAAGATTCTGTTCCCAAACAAGCCTATTCATTATTATAATTGCCAGCACATGCCCACTCAGGGTGGAGGATGACATCTCAGATCACAAAATTGGGTGGGAAAGGAGACTACTAATCAAATGCTGAATTTGGCAAAGATATTTGGCTTTCTCTGTTAATCACTTGAGTGGATCCTGCACTGCTTCTGGAATCCTAATGGTCAGGGTCTCTATATCAGGGTACAGGAGTAGAAGTGGGAAAAAGAACATAGACTTCAAGGCCCAGGGGCAATTAGCAAATTATAAACTCTTACATAGACCTGAAGAGTGTTATCTTGACAACAGTTTGCAAAGAGTTCTAGAACTTAAACTGATGCCATAATACACCATAGATGATATGAACAGACAATGGTGTTGCTCTTGATGTTGCAGCAAACTTTTAAGAATTTGGGGTCTTTCCAGTCAAAAGAAAAGAAAACTATGCCCATGTGCAAGGAGGAAGATGAAAAAAAGGGCAACACCAGTACCACCCCATATCAGGGATCTACCAATGTGTCTACAAGCATTTTTTAACCACCTCTTTAAGCATTTTAATTTCTATTTGGAAAATTATGTGAGTTTTAATTGTTCATAATAAAATTGTTCTTTTTTTATATTGCCTTGCCAGGAAGAAATGAAAGATGGGGAGAGAAGAGACCAAGATGATTCCAAAGAAATCTCAAAGGCAATTTTCAGTTCTATGATTCTGAGTCATTCATGTTGTACCCATTTTGAAAAAGATTCTCCACCTTTTTTGTGTGCAGACATAGTTCCTTGTATTGCTAGGATTTGGTTTCTAAACCATATTTTAGTACCTAAAGTGCATAAAGATGCACTTAGAATGCAGTAATTGTATTCTCAATATTGATTTTTAGTATTTGGGAAAAAATAAATTAGGCTTGGAACAGCCAGATGAAGATTCAAGGACACATTATTACTTAAAAAGAGTTACAGAATTTTCAGAATGTTGAATAACCTCTTTCTTCTCCAAATCTACAAACTTTTCTTCATACATAATTATGGATCCATTACCAACTTTAAATTCTTACACATAGTTTTGACTCTTCACTAAGGATTTAATTCAATATGATTCAATAAAAATTTATTGAATTTCTAGTAGGTACAAGTTACTCTTTGGGTATTGCTAGGAAATGCAAGGAGAGAGAGAGAGAGAGAGAGAGAGAGAGAGAGAGAGAGAGAGAGAGAGAGAGAACTATAGATTGCCTAGACAGCTGGAAAATGAAATGGGTAGAGTTCTAGACCCAGAGTCAGGAAAACCTGGATTGGAATCTATCCCCAAAATAGATGTGTAATCTTAGGAAAGTCCTTTAATCTCTACCTTCTTCAGTTTTCTCATTTGTAAAATGAAGGAAATAGTAACATTGACCTCCCATATTACAAACTTTAAAATGCTATATGAATATAAATATTGTTATTATTTTTTTATTCAAGAAGCTTATAGTCTAATAGGAAGGACAAGATATATATAAGTAACCACGATGCAAGGAAAAGAAGAATAAGTCTCAAGGTGAGCTATAGACCAAAATCTATTAGAAATGTGAGAAAAAAAAAATACCAGTTTCAACTAGGGTGGCAATGAAGGCTTTCAGGCAGGAGGTGGATATTAAGTTGAGCCTTGAAGGAAGGAAGACACATTGATAGTTGATTATTTCCAGACATTGGGAAATAGGGGAGGTGAAAGGGGGAGAATGTGAGTTGAATGTGCAGAGAAAGCAGGAGAAGGCAGTATGAAATCAGAGTATATTGAGTAGTACACTTTGGCTGCAACAGAGAATGCAATGAGAAAATAAGGAGCTGGGATCAGATTTCAGACTCCAAAGGCCAAGATGGGCAAATAGTTTGTTTCATGTATAATTGTGGACCACTCAAAATTTTGAACAGAGTAGTGTAATAAAGCCAGCGAGTTTACAGCAATATGAAGGAAAGAGTGACTAGAGGAAGGAAGACTAGTTAAGAGACTATGATAATCTGAGTCAGAAGGAAAGAGCACCTGGACTAGGCTGGTAGCAGTAAGATTAGAAAGGAAGAGACTATGGTGAAAAATGCTGTCAAGGCCGAATTATTAGAATTCCATCATTTACTTAATTGGGGAAGAAGGTGACATAGATGATAACATCATAGATTTAGAAATAGATGGAACCTCAGGAATGATTTTGTCCAACTTTCTCATTTTAAAAGCCTAGAGAGGTCAAAAGATTTGCCTATTATCATATGATAGAGAAGGAAAGTGGTCAGAAGTAAAACTTGAACCATAGTCTCATCTGTAAATCCAGTTCCCTTTTATACTTTACTTACCTTCATTCCTTCAATGGTTACAGTTTCCCCAAAGATAAACCCAAGGATGGAGAAACATATTTTGGGAGTGGGAAGGAAGAAATGCTATCGAATGTTAGATACCAGAAGGACCTTTCATACCAGAAGCAGCTGGAGAGAAAGTGAGCAATATAAATCGAGAAGATGTGGCAATATCAATTTGGTGGTCATTTACATAGAGGAGGGATTAAAGTCTTGGGAGCAGGTGAAATTACCACCAGAGCAGTCATTGCAGTGGGGAGAAAGACCTAAAAAGGGAACCTTGCAGGATATCTGTCTTTTTAATCAGGAACAAACATCAACAAAATACAAATGAATGTTCATGTTTAGGGATAAAAGATGGATATGCAGACAGAGTGGTAGTCAAATGATGGAGAATCATGATAGTACATTGTCAAGAGAGTCAGTATAGGAAAGGACATCTAGCAGAAACAGGTCAACAGATGTTACTAAAAAGCAGAGGACGAGGGAGAAAGTAGTTGAATTTGGTGATTGACAAGAGATGAGCAAGTGATTAGTGACTCTAGAGAGAATTTCATTGGCTATCAGGAAGACTTAAATGAGACTATAAAGGGCTGAGGAGAAAATGGGTGCTAAGGAAGGGAAGAGGAGCAGCAGTACAGAATATTCTTACTAGGAGTAAATGAAAAGATGGAAGAGAAATGAGAAAACTCAAAGGCACAATAAGATTAAGGAAAGTTTTGCTTTTCAAAGTCTTGAAGTTAGGGAAGCAGTGCAGAGTACAGTGTTGGGTCTAGAATTAGGAAGACCAGATTTCAAATGTGACCTCAGTCACCTACATATTTTAACTCAGTTTCCTCAAGTGTAAAATGGAGATGAAAATAGCACTTACCTTCAAGATTGTTGTGATGATAACTGCACCTACCTCTCAAATGAGTTAATATTTGAAGGTCTGTAGAAGAGTGCTGGGCACCTAAAAGACTCTATATAAATGCTAATTCCACTGCACTACTCCCTTTTATCATAACATCATAGATTTAGAGATGGAAGGGACCTTAGTGACTACTAAATTCTCATTGTTTTATAGATGAAGAAACAGACTCTGAGACAATGAATGATTTACCAAAAGTTATTCAGCTAGAATAAACGTTCCTGTCTCTATAACGATTCTGTCACATTCCATAATTCTACTGTTACATTTAATATTTTTTTTCTTTCATGTATTGATGTAAGTTTATCAAAAGCAGGAATCCTGTCTTATTTGCTTTCTTTCTCTACTAGCACATACCATAATGAGTTTCCCCTGCATTGTAGGTGCTTAATGAATACTTCTTAAATTTGAATTTAATTTCATATTCATATTCTCTACATCCCCACCAGCAGTCTTCTCACCATGAATATGTCCCTGCCCTCTTTGGCCCTCTATTCTGATTGGCGAGTCTGGTCTGGACCACTGTTTCACTCTCACGCCACATTCACTCACTGGTTCCATTCCTAATTATTTAGAAACTCTTCCCCTATTTACCAATGACTTAGATAACCTCCACTCCCTCACCCCAACCTTCCCAAATCCCCTTTGTGTGTTATTTTCCCCAATTAAAATAAATTACTTCAGGATAGGCACTATCTTTGTGCTAGTACTTTATCCTCAGGACTTAGTACAGTGTCTGGCACATAGTAAGCCCTTCATAAATGCTTGATCTATCTACAAAGGTTTCTTGAATGAATGCCAAAACTCTAATATGTTTATTCTCTATTTCACCAAGAGTCTTACTATGAATATATTCTATCAAGTATCACTATCTGTTGGACAACTGGAAAACTTTAGCCAGTCAAGAAAAATTAACTAAGAGATGACTATATGCCAGGCACTCTGCTAAGCCCTGGAGATTTTATAAAGAGGCAAAAAATTGTCACTGCCCTCAAAAAGCTCACAATCTAAAGGCAGAAAAGAAAAGGAAAGAAAAAATAGCCTCACAGGGAGAATTTATAGGCTTAAAACTAACCCAGACTCCAAAATATAATTAGAATTGTTAACCTTATTAAAGTTGGTGAATAGTTCTGAGAGTAAAACTATACCATAAAAACTATATGAATATTTTAAGTCACTATCAATTTGACAAAAACAGCTCCTTGTGATCATGTTGCAATACTTTATCATGTGAAATAAATCAAAGACAGATCTCTCCCTCCCTTGAACCTATTGCAGGGGTATTAGTTACCGAAATAATAAAAGCACCTTATTATAAGGAGACAAGTTATAAACTGGCTGCATAGCCTGAATCTTGAACAGTGTCATAGGAAGACATTTGTGAAGTCTTCAACATTTAGCTTAAATCACCTACCTCCATTACCAACTCTGGCTGTTCAGAAGTACCTTTGTGAAAATCATATGAACTATAAACTGAGGGAGGTAGTAGGGAGATTGGACTGGTAAAATTGAATGACTTACAAATGGTGTTCAGTAGTACTAAAATTAAATGCAATGCTTTGAATGGTGCTTTGTGCTTTATGACTGGAACAGAGCTATTTGCAAATATTTCCATACTAGCAAACAAAACTTAGTTCCTGAGTTGCTGCCAATTGTGCAGAATAATGTTGTCCAAATGGCCCTTGTAATCATGCAGTTTACAGTGTTATTGTCCTTTGGTTTCTTTGCCTCTGGAAAGGGAAGGAAACTTTTCAATTTGACAAGTCTCTGATTCATCTCTTTCGTCTCTTTCCTAAAGGCGGAAAGAAGCAATTTCTTAAAGTACAATATGATTATTAAACCTCATTTCGTGAAGAGGTGATATTAGTTAGCTCGACATTCAGGTCAAAAGGTATCTTTGGAAAAAAAAACACAGTCTAGGAACTGAACGATAGGGTGCTCTAGTTCAATAATACACATAGCATCCTTCCATATCTTCTCTTTCTCTGTGATGCTTGTGTATATCCCCATAAATTCTCTAATGCACTGGGATCCTCCTCTTGAGTTTTTAACTCTGTGAATATAATGAGAGAATATGTAGGCTTTCCATCAGTTGTCCCACTGCTCTCCCTACATACGCATCCTCCCCTTTCCTGAGCATACCTCTCTCTCATGACACACTCTATCTTGCTTCACCTGTGCATATCATGTTGTGGCCTAATCTTCCCTCTGAGGTGCCCACAATTTGAAATCTTCAGACACCGTGGTATTCTATGACTTGTTTCTTTTAGACATACTAGAAGGATGTGTATACTGATAATACGGACCTCTCTTTCAGGGAGAAACTTAAAATAATTAGACACTTTGCAAAATGTCATAACTCATCACTTCCACCTATTCAATTCTGGGTGCAGCTCATTGGCCATCTCTACTGTCTGTTCATGATACATGCACTAATGGACTAGTAGTATTGTCTGGATAATAGGTACCCTTCAACAACTCTTATTTTCCACTAGGGACAGTTAGATTAGACTCTTCCAAGAAACTGTTAATAATTTTCAAATCTTCTTTTTAGAAATGTTTGTCCAAATCTTTTGACCTTTTATGAAGAGAAGAATGGCTCTTGCCCTTGTACACTTTCTTTAATTCTCTGGACATAAAAGCAAATCTTTATTTGCAAGCAAAAGCTTCACGATATTACAAGGAGATTTTGATCATAAGGAGAAAAACAACTGAAACTAGATGATCAAACATTAACCTAAGAGATGAAAATCATCTCAAAAGTTATTCACAGTCCCAAATAGGAAGGTACTCCTAATAGAAGCCCTTGTTTAAGTGATGACTTCTGTTCCCCTCTGATGTTCAAAGGAGTTGGATTTTTTTTTGTCTCCAGCCTCATGCAATTCTTCATGATTTTTCCTGTAGAGTCTCAAATAAAGGAAGCATGACCTTCTGGGATTCACCCAACTTTAGAGCCATCTTGTCCAGAAAAGGGAAAGTCAAAATCTCCAGAGTCCTTATCTCTCTGGACATTGCCATTCCTTCTCTCCTTTTTTTCTTTTTTCTTTCTTCAATTATCATGCATATTTCCATCTGAACACACTTTATTCTCCTTCATTGCAGAAATAATCGACAAAAGAGTAAGGAGAAAAGAGTCTATTATCTAAAGAAACAGTAGTCAGGAAAATGAATCAACTTTGTTTAAAAAAATGGATCAAGGAAAGGTTGGTGATATAGCTTTGTATTCATGTGTTATTCCTCACCAAGAATTAAAAAAAAAAACTTTAAGATCAAAGCAAATGTTTAAGAAGAACAAGTATTCACAGAGGAGTTTAATCTATCCAAAGATTTCTAGGACTCAATTCCTCCTTCAGAAATTTAAGGAAAAAACAGAAATATTTTTTTAACATCTCATTTTTTTCCTCTCCATTTTAAAAACAAAATATATTTCAAAGGAAATTATTGTATATTTATGCTAAGTCCTCAAAATATTATTGCAAAGACTTTATATGCTAAATAAGGTTTACAAGCTCCTTTTTTGTTCCATTATTTTTAGAAACAGAAATTTGTATTTTGCCAAACTTAAGGAGCAAAGACAAAAGTTAGGCTAAATTTATCAACCAATTCTTCAACATTTACTTTGTTAATATTAAAATTCTCTGAAGACATCTTAATTTATAATTATTTATTAGATAATTAAAAAGTAGATCAGAGAAAGAAAGGTTTCTAGCCTCCTTTGAGCCTAGGAGCCCTGCTCTGGCACCCTACTCACTCTCAAATCCCAGCAAAAAAAGACCTTTCTTCCTCTTCCAATATATGCTCCTCACAATGTCCCTTTCCAAAGCCTCTCAGATTGGAGAATTCTGACTACACACTGGGCAAGAGGTGGGTCTTCAGGACTCCTGGGAGTCAGGAGAGATAAGAAACAAGTGTCTTGTCTACCTAATAGCCAGGAAGTCCTCCAGTGACAGCAAAGTAGACATGCTCACACTATCTTAAGTAGTTTGTTGACAGATAAGCAACAGACTTTGTTTGCTATTAATTCAGTCAAAGGGTGGAGTGAATTATAATTTATTTCAGAGAGAGGGGTATTTCAAACAGTATCAAATCTCTCCCTTTTTCAAATCCACAGTTCAACTTAGGGTACCAAGAAAAAGAGTATGGGCAAGTGTTAATTTTTCACACTTAATATTGACAAAAGTCTATCCTTAATTTTACTAAAGTCCACAAAGTCACAATGAAGAGTAACAGACATTCAGAAATATTTCTTAAAAATTTACAGAACAATAAATAATTGGATTTGGGATATAAAATTTCAGCTATTTGTACAGTTAAGTCATATAGAACATATATTTATCTGACACCTTCCCTGAATTGGTTATATCTCACAGAGGAAATATAAGGTCAGTTTAGTTAACTATTAGTACATAAAAATATTCAGATAGGAAATATCACTGGCAACCTAGAAATCTAATCAACCTTTAATATTCTATTAGTGATTGTTCATTAAATTCAAACAATATTTTAAAGTCTCTGATTTCCTCAGTGAAGGCACTCCATTCTCTGACGCATATTATGCCACTTCCATGCCTTAGCAGACAGTTTTATGAGTTTCTAAGGACCCAAATACTTCATTAGCACTGACTAATCTTTCGTTAATGAACCTTCGTGAACTTAACCAGGCCAATGTTCTGGAGACAGAAAATTGTCCACTTCAACTTAAAGTCTTTCCATCTGGGTAGCTCCCAGACCGTATGATCCACTGGCAAAGCCTTCAGACATCTGAGGTCAATTCCATGTAATAATGAGGCACAATGAGACTTTAATAGTGGAATACACTGAAAAATGAAATTGTGATCATGTTAAACTAAAAAGTGCAAAACCTTTTCTTTTTGGAAAATTTCTAATTTATTGCTATTCTCATATCACTGAGTCAAAATCAGTTATTTCAGTAAAGTGATTCCTTTAACTGACTCCTCAATTTTTTTAGTATGATGACAATCTTTTAAAATAAAATTTAAAAATTCAAGGCATGCATTACTACATTTATACAAGCTATATATTGAGTGGGAAAGTATATGAAGCCAGAATGATACTATGATTTCAAAAGTGCTCTTCAAACAGCTTGTATTTCATCAAACATGAAAGCACCTACATTTGAAAACAATGGTGGGCATATCTGGGAAATTGTTTATTTAGTTTTTAGAGATATTTAGGTTATTTATTAGGCTGAATCATGCCGGAATTTTTATTAGAACTAGGTAAAGGTCTAAATGGAAATGTTTGGTTCATATATGAATAATTGAATCTTTTGCAGTAACTCCATGACTCCCCCAGTGGTCCCTGGTTGACAGATTAGGAACTATTGAACATTATTCATTAAAGACTCTCAGGTAAAAAATTGTAGAGTTCAAGAGAGCATAGCCTACGAAGACTGCATATAGTAATGGGGCCAAATAAGCAATCATTCTTTCCAATTTATGTGCCAGGGAAATGCCATTTTCTGTAAATAGATCTTGTGTTTATTCCAGAAATTCATTTCCATTTTAAGTGTTTATCCTTTTGTGCATGGTCTTATTAATCCAATGGCATTTTTCTCATGAATTTAATTGCTCTCTAGATCTATTTATGCCTGCTTCTATGATTTCTATTATTAATTTGATTTGGTAACAGGCTCCAATTTTATATCCTTTCAAAATCCCCTCATCAGTGCTATTCTCTTCTACCTCACCATCATTAATTAACAAGAATGGTGAAGTATGGCTCAGTGATTCAAATTACATAAAACTATCATGAGGTGCTTCTGCCAAAATTGCCCCAAACTTTGGTTAGCCAGGGCCAGAAAACTAATGATTTTTCTCTGGTGCCACCTAGATAACCCTTATGTACCATTTATAGTATGCCAAATGACTCTGCCTTGAAAGACTTATTATTTTGTTAAATTAGAAGAACATCAGCCCTGATGGAAGAAATAGTGGTTCAGTTGGCAAGAGCCAGGACTGATTCCCAGTGGTTGAAGAAACACTTGTGGAAAGGCCAAGACCAGTTTTATGTGGAGTTGGATAGCAGCTCACAAATGAAACGGAAGATGAAATAGGAAGCCTTACATGTAAATGGAATAATGGAATAGGAGGGTCCCCCATCAGTGAAAAAGAATGTCCTTACTTGCTCAATGATGTTTGAAAGCCCTTTAACAAAAGGCAGTCTTTCATCCTGCAATTAGAGAAATTTAAAATGCAAATACACCTAGCAAAAGTAATACTCTGACCTAAATTTCTACTAAGGTTTTAATAATCTAATGAACATTTATCCTTTATAAATGGTATATATATATATTTAAATACATATAAATTATATCTTCTCTGAAATGATCTAATAATAAAGAGAAGTTTTCTAGTAAAGACACTACCATAAGTTCTTTAAAGGAGAAGGTTGGTATCACTGGTGGTAGCAGACTTTATTGGAGACATTCATAGATAAATTTCACATAATCATTTTTTAAAGTTCATTTAGCAAACATTTTTAAATACCTCTGGTTCAGAAGGCACTTTGAAAATATGAAGGTGGAAGATAGGGGAGAAGAGGCAAATCAATTGACTGAATAGAAATAATGGGTGGAAATGGCAAAGATGCAGACTTAGTCCTTATATGAAGAAAAATTCTAGTCCACATCCTCCTCATAATTAAAGCTATCCAAAAACAGAAGACTTCCTTAGAAAGGAGGAGTCCAACAATGCCCATTATCACACCTATTACTCATGTACTAGAAATGGTAGATAAATCAATAAGCGAACAAGAAGAAATTGAAGGAATTAGAATAAGCAATGCAAAAATAAAGTTATCACTCTTTACAGAGAAGATGGTAAACTTGGAGAATCAACCAAAAAATCTTATTTAGACAATTTAGAACTTTAGCAAAGTTGCAGGACATAAAATAAGGCCACATATATCATAAGCATTTTTCTATACTACCAAGAAAGTCCAACAGCAAGTGACAAAAAGAAACATCCCATTTAGAATAATTGTAGACAATATAAAATATCTGAAATTCTACATGCCAAAACAAACCCGAAAACTATATGATCACAATTACAAAACTCACAAATGTAGTCATATCTAGACGATGGGAAAATATTAATTGCGCATGTGTAAGTCAAATCAATAAAATAAAATAAAGTTCTACCTAAATTAATTTACCTACTCATTGCCATACCAAAATTATTTCATAGAGCTAAAAAAATAATAAAATTCATCTGGAAGAAAAAAGGCTAAAAATATGAAAAGAATTAATTTTTAAAAATATGAAAGAAGGAGACTTCTTTATTTTTTTTATCAGATCTTGAACTATATTACAAAGCAGCAACCAGAAAAATGGTACATTTTGACTAATAGAGTAGTGGATGAGTGGAATCAATTAGGCACTCAACACATAGAAAATGACCATAATAACCTAATATTTGACAAACCCAAAATTCCAAGCATTTGGAAAAAGAACTCACCAATCAACAAAAACTGCTGGGAAAACTGGAAAAAAATATGAAAAAGACTAGCTACAGAACAACACCTAATGTCATATACCAATGTAAAATAAAAATAGATATATGATTTAGAAATAAAGGTGGTTATCATAAACAAAGAAAGCACAAAAGAGTTTACTTGTCAGACCTATGAATAAAAGAATTCATGTGCAAACAAGACATAGAGAACATTATGATATATAAAAATGATAACTTTGCATTGAATTAAAAAGTTTTTGTATGAAATACAACAAAGATTAGAAGTCCAACAACAAATTGGGGGGGAAATCCTTATAATAAGTATCTATGACAAAGGCTTCATTTCTTAATATATAGAATCTGAGTCAAATTTATAAGAATACAAAGCATTCCCTAATTTTTAAATGGTCAAAGAATATGAATAGATAATTCTCAGAAGGAGAAATTTAAATGATCATTATTCATATGAAAAAATGTTCCAAATCATTATTAATTGAATAAATGCAAATTAAAACAATGCTGAGGTACCACTTTATACCTATCAGACTGGCTAATATGAGAAAAGGAAAATAATAAATGTTGGAAAGGATGTGGAACAATTAGGACACCAATACACAGCTGATGGAACAGTGAAGTGATACAACCATTCTGGAGAGCAATTTAGAACCACACTCAAAAGGCCATCGAACTCTGCATATCCATTGACCCAAAAATACCACTACTAGGTCTTATCCCAATAGATCAAAGATCAGGGAAAAGGACCTACTTGAATAAACATATTTATAGCAGCTCTTTTTGTGGTGGCAAAGAACTGGAAAATGAAGGGATGTCCATCAGTTAAGGAATGACTGAATAAATCTGAATCTGAAAATAAAACTGAATAAATAAATAAATAAAAATAAATAAATAAATAAAAATAATATATGAGTGTAATGAAATACTATTGTAGCATAAGAAATATCAAAGAAGAGGAACAAAAAAAACTTGGAAATACATGAAGTGTTGCAAAGTGAAATGGGAAGAACTAAGAGAACATTGTACACATGTACAATACTATACTACATACACTATGTAATACTATATTAATTATAGTGTATAAGGATCACCAGTGGATGACTTAACTATGATAAACAATTCAAGGAAGGGTGAAAGGGAGGAAAAGAACATGGATCACAAAATGTCAGAAAACAATCATTGAAAATTGTATCAATGTGTAATCTTGGGTAAGGGGAAAGGAAGGAAAGTAATCCCAGACATTTCAGATCTTCACAGACATATTAGGTGAGACTATCTGTTGGGTATGTCACAGGATCATAGATTCAAAGCTGGAAATGAAAAAAGAAGAAAGAAGGAAGGAAGGAAGAAGGAAGGGAGGAGGGAGGGAATAAGCATTTCCTATTTGCCAAGCACTTTGCTAAGTTATTGGGATAAAAACAAAAATAAAGTTTCAAACTTATGGGGCTTATTTTAATATGAAGCCACAATATATGGATGGAGACAGTAGCCAGGAAAGGGTATATTGGTTTGGGAAGTAATGGTGAGTGGAGACACTGAACATAATTGACATGCCCTTTCCAGAAGCATTGGTAGTTTTGATTTTATAACTGTTTTCACCTGGAAGATGAGAATGAAAAGGGTAAGTAAAGAGGCTACTGTAAGTTAACAACCATTTAAGAGCCTATTACATTCCAAGTACAGTTTGCCAGGATGGCAGGAAGATGGTAGTAAAGTGACTGGGACAAGTAAGATATGGTAAACTCTCACAGATCAGAACAAGGGCAGAAGCTTAGAAATCATAAGATCACATCTTATTTTATAAAGAAAGAAACTAAGTCCCAAAGAGATTAATAGTAATGACTAACAATTATATAGCACTTAAAGGTTTGCAAAATTATACACCATTATTGTTCTCAATTTACAAATAAGGAAACTAAGGGTAATAGAAATAATTAATTTCCTAGGATCACACAGCTGGTTAAATTCAGAGAAGGGATTCAAATCCAGGTCTTTCTGATGCCAAGTCCAACCCCTTATCCACTATAACTAAAAAGGAATTCTTGTTCAGGTACAGGGCATCTACACATAATCACAGAACTTCAGAGTTGGAAGGTGCCTTAGACTGGGCGCCTTCCAACTCTGAAGTTCTGTCATTCTTAAATGAAGCCATACCTATCCTCAAAGAGCTTAAACCTAACTCATAAATTTGCACAAATATGACCCAAGAAATTAATGTGGAGTTAAGATAATCTCCAAATAAATATAACGTGCTGTGATGCTCATCTCTTTTCTATTTGGTTTTAAGAAGTGGATTGAGTAGTACTGTCACATTAGGAACCTGGCCCAGTTCCACATGCACAGGTGCTGGAGTGAGATAACATATATTGCAAACAAGATAAGATTTAAAGCACAGCAATGTCCCCAAAATGTAATATCCATGGAATATAATCCATCATTATGGCAGCACCAGTTCACTGAGCTTATCACATCTCACAAATGAAGGATTTTAGAATCTGGAAAATAACTTTTTTTCTGGCTCTGGAATCTGCCTATCTTTATGTTAAGAGAGCCATTGATGAGATGCATTAGTTGACAGCCTAATTAATATATCAGGTTAGGTCTATATGACATCAATCCTTCTTGAGGATGTGTGAGAAATTCAGTCAATCATTTTGATGACTCGCTTTAGTCTTCAGTGGATCTGTGATATGGGTACTCCTTTTGGTGATGATTATTTTCTGTCTATAACCTTACCATGCTGTGCAATTCTGGTACACTTCCCCCCAGTAAGCCTCCCCCCAAAACAGTCCAATGTGCTGGAGCTTTGGCTATGGCTTTTAACATTTTCTATGCACCAAAGCAGAGAACTAGATCGTTATTTCTAAGGACCTAGCAAGATTTCACCCTTTTCCAATCATATGTGTCCCTGAGGCTGTCTTTTATATCACTTCTTTCTCAAAAGTCATTACTAATAGTGGGATTTATACATCTTTCCATTGCCTTCTGAGTTGCCTATAATTTTTATTCTTCAAGGACTGTGAAACTATAGTTCACATCTATATAGCAACAAAAGGAGAATCCTGATCTAAAAGAGATGGAGTGTTGTCAAGGTGTAACAGATTTGTTTAAAGTACTGTGCCATTCCCTAAGGGTAACTTACACCTAAACTTACATTCCATTCTGAATGAAATTCACTGTCCATTTTCAGGGTCTACCAATCCAAGATAGATGAAGATTGACTAACTCAGTAGATCTAGTTTTCCATTCAGGTGGAGCATACCATAATCCATTGCTTAATTTAATTGATTTTTCCTACTTAGATTGCCAAGCCAATATCCATTAAGTAGCTATTGGCACCATAATGAAAGCCCTGTAACTATTCTGGAGCTAAATACAAACAGTGCAATGATGTTAAAAAACAGAAACTTTTGGAGGATCCAATATTATACAAGGAATCCTTCTTCCATTTGGACTAAAGATGTTTTCCTCCATGATGATGTTAAACATTTTTGATGAGGAGAGAGAGGAAACAAAAAAGCATTTATTTAGCATTTATAAATATTATTTCAACAAAACTTCACATAACTTTGGGAGGTAGGTGCTATGATTAACCCCATTTTATAGATGAAGAAATTGAGACAAACAGTAATTAAGTGACTTGTTGAGAGTTACATAATAAATTTCTGAGATTGGATTTTAATTTGGTTTTTCTGATTCCAGGCCCAATAATCAATAGCCACCTATAAATGCCTTATTTAAAATTGCTAATCAGAGAGTGATTAAACAAAATGATCATTTTGAATGGATCTAGCAAAGAAGCCTCTGTAATCTAGACAAGTTTATTGTCTATTGATTTAAAAAAAATCTGGCTCAGTACATTGCCATCAGAATTTAGACTCCAAATTTAATCTTTTACAATCTTATTTCTCTCATAGTGTTTTAAAAAAAAAACATTACCTTATATCTGAGAATCAATACTAAGCATTGTTTGTTAGGCAGAAGAGCAATAAGGGCTAGACAATGAGGGTTAAGTGACTTGCCCAGGGTCTCCTAGCTAGGCACTGTCTGACGTCATATTTGAACCCAGTATCTTCTGTCTCTGGACCTGACTCTCTCTATCTTCTGAGCCAACCTGGTTGTGTCCTTTCCTGTAGATTTTCATATCTTTGCATCATGTCTCACTCTAATCTGTGGCTAAGCAAGCAAAGCAAGAAACATGTATCTTGTGAATCTAGGACCCACTTAATAGTCAATATGTGTCATTTAATACAAATAATTCCAATAATATTGCCTGAATTATCTAGAGAAAGGGTTAAAATGATTCCAGATTCTTTCCATAATGGAACAACCCTCTGTTTACTTTTATGGGTGTAGCTGGAGCCATGGATACATCTCAAGACAATCTGATGATTGTTAATTGACAATCGATTACTGTCAACAATAAAAATGAATTTGAGATCACTTTAAAAAAATCATATTGGCAGAGTATATATTTGTTCCCTTCTAAATCCATTTCCCTGAATAACATTTAAAGAACAATATCTTCTGTCTCTCTTTGTCTTTCTATCTCTCTTTCTCCCTTTCTGTCTCTCTGTATCTCTGTCTCTGTCTCTGTCTCTCTCTCTGTCTCTCTGTCTCTCCCTCTGTCTCTCTCTCTGTCTCTCTGTCTCTCCCTCTGTCTCTCTCTCTGTCTCTCTCTGTCTCTCTGTCTCTCTCTGTCTCTCTGTCTCTCTCTCTCTCTCTCTGTCTCTCTCTGTCTCTATCTTTGTCTATCTGTCTCTGTCTCTCTCTGTTTTTGTCTCTGTATCTCTCTTCTCATACAAACATAAATGATCTACATAATATATCCACTGAGCACAATACAAAGAATTCCATCTCTTGATATATTGGTTAGTTTTGCTGAACTTCTTTTTCCTTTTCTTAATTCATTATTACAATGGATGTTTCTTAGGAGGGGATGGGGGAAGGAATACATTGGGAAATGTGACATAAAAATAAAATGTTGTCATGAAAATTGATTTTAAAAACACTAGGCCCATAAAGTAGTGAAACACGTGAGACATAAATAACAAATAGTTAAAAACAAGTTTCTTTTTTAATTTTCCCTGTCTTTTTCATCTTTGAAGAGTGCTCTAAGCTAATGTGTGTGACAAGGAAATCACTTTAAAAGACTGATATATATTAATTTTAAGGTCGCCAAGGAATTCAGCTATGTAATTCCTTAATGAAAACTCAAGTCAGCCGTCAACCTTTTATGGAGTTTAATTACAAACAGGAGGAAGAAAGGTATTAGAGAGAGAGAGAGAGAGAGAGAGAGAGAGAGAGAGAGAGAGAGAGAAGGGAATAGGGCTTAAATACCCCCTCTGTTTAGGCTGGGCCAAAAGGCCCAAGCCCTTGGATAGCTGAGGCAAAGAAAAGAGATCAGTCCCTATCACTCACGTGACCAAAATGGAGAAACAGTCTCAGAGGCCCCCACCTTCAGCTTCCTTCAGAGCAAGCTTCTCAGAGCACAACCTCTCAGAGCAAACCTCTCCAACCACACCTCAGTCCTCAGACCCCTCTATCTTTAAGGAAACCATCCAAGTTCCCTCCCCTCAGTTCTCACATCTACCAATCACTGTCCATCTCTTCCCTGTGCCAATGGTGGCTCTAGCTTAACCCAGGACCGCCCAGAGGTCTGTGGCTTTGCACATGTATATTGAAGGTCATATTCTCAAATAATTAAATCTTGATCCTTTGCTGCAGCCCTTCCTAAATCCTGTTACCCTAAGCAGGGTGGAGATTGGAAGTTCCAAGACCTGGTTCTGTCATTCCAAGTATCTCTATTGTATCAATTCTAAAATCAATCATGACTCAAAGAACTTCCTGTTCTATGCTTAAGCATAGGTCAATGTCCGTTCCATTGTTCAGCAAAAGGTTTCTGTCCTAAAGAAATCTTAAGTAGGGAGGAGAATGACCCTCCCATGCCAATGGGGTTCACATTCTAATAGACTATCAGTAGGAAAATTTTCAAGTATGAAATTTCCCAATGGTGAAATTTCCAACATTTATAAGTCTAAAAAATTTTAAGGTTTACATGTGACTTACGAGTTTGAAGTATAATTCTCCTCCCCCAAAATTGAAAGTACAGGATAGTCATGAAGATAATGTGATGATAATGCTTTACATCCATAACATTGAAATTCTTGAAATAATATATAGTCTTCAGAGACCTCCTTAGGGAAATGGAGCTCCAAAAGTAGTCATAGCATCAGACCCAGAGTTGGGGGTCTAAGAATTGAAAACAATAAAAACATGTTCAGTGTTCATTGGTTATAAGCTCTGTTTACTTAGTCAACTGAATAACAAAAGGTAGAAAACATTTATAGCAGCTTTTTTGGTGGCAGTCAAGAACTGGAAACTGAAGGGATGTTCAACAATTGGATTATGGCCAACAAGTTGTGATATGGGATTATAACAAAATATTTTTGTGCCAAAAGAAAAGATGAACAAGATGATCACAAAAAAATGGAAAGACTTAGAAGTGATGCAAAGTGAAGTGAGTAGAACCAGGAGAACATTGTGCACAGTAACAACAACAATATATGATGATCAACTATGAATGACCTAACTATGATTAACAAGGTAAGGATCTAGGGAGCTCCAAGGGACTTATGAATAAAAAGGCTATTCACTGCTATAGAAGGAACTGATGGAGTTTGAATACTGATCGAAGCATGCCATTCTTATTTCCTCCATGAGTTTTTCTCTAGTGTAGATGGCATGTGCCTTTTTTTCACAACATGATGAACAGAGAAATATATATTGCACAACAACACACAACCTGCATCATATTACCTACTGTCTTAGGAAAAGGGAAAGAAAGAAGAGGATATGGATCACAACATGTCAGAAAATGATTGGTGAAAATTGTACTCATGTAATCTGGAAAATTTTTAAATAAATTAGAATTTTTAAACATTTTATAAAATAAATAACAAAAGGTGTTCCTTATGCACAAGTTCAGAACTGTTGTGACCTTCAAAGAATAACTTAATTTCTTGGTTTTCTCATCTGTGAAATGAAGGGATTAAACCAGATAGTTTCTGAATCGCTTCTTGCCCTAAATAAATGAATTATGAACTGTGGTTAGGAATGCAAAGTTATAGAATAAGGATTTGGAAAGATAGGACCATGGTGGATGTATTAGCTCAGGTCATAAGAACTGAGGCCCTCAAAAAGAAATGAAAGAAATGACTCTTTTTTTTCCCTCCAAAGGCTTAATAGGCTCAAAGATCCAACTCATGGAATCTGTTTCATAGAACTTGTCAAAAAAAAAAGAGAAGAGGTGAATTAAAAATAAGACCATTTTCCAAATGTCACAGAGCACAGAAAACCTTTCATGGTAGGATAAGGAAGACGATGAAGGCTGAAACATAGAGGGAAGGAGTTTCAACACCCCAAAATGGATGAGTCCCTTCTTGCCAAGTTTAAGGCAGACAAATAAACTTTCCCAAACTACAGGAGGCAAAGGGACAAATCTCAACATATAGGGGTTGATTATGATTCACAGACAGTCCCCATTTAGGCCACAGGATACTTTATGTCATCTTGAGTGCTGGAAAGACAGATTCTGGAGCATAGGGAAAGGTAATTCTGGTCAAGTGACTCCATAGCAATAGAAATAGAATTGATTTGATAACAAAGCACACAGACCAAGAAGAATTTTAGACAGAAATTAAAAAGTTAAATTTTTTCATAAATTAAGAACTAATATTATCCTTAATAGTAATAACATACATACTAGTTGAAGGTTTTCTGAGTATTTTATATGCATTATTTCATTTGGTCTTTTTTTGTGAAGTAAGGGATATTATCTCATTGTACAGAGCAGGAAACTGAAGCTGAAAAAAGTGAAATGACCTGCCCAGGGACCTACAGCTGTTAAGTATCAGAGATGAGATTCAAACTCAGGTATTCTTGACTCTAATCCCAACATTATACATTACATCATTTAGCTGCCTTTTAAAGAATGTGTATAAATTCTCTTGCTAACCTTTTCTTTTTCTAATTTCCCTTCTTCATTGTGTAGCCCCTGAAGCC
Organism: Monodelphis domestica; assembly: GCF_027887165.1. Lineage (NCBI taxonomy): Eukaryota > Metazoa > Chordata > Mammalia > Didelphimorphia > Didelphidae > Monodelphis > Monodelphis domestica. The sequence goes on from NC_077229.1 coordinate 372,394,103, forward strand.
CTTCAGAGCAAATTCCCTTCAAGTAATCATTTAAAATGTTACAGTGCTTTTAGGGAGCAGGGTAGGGAAGAGAGGGGGAAAAAAACCCTCTATCATCTCTCTCTGCTATGGTCTGAAGAAGAAGAAATCTCTGGAATTTAAGGGGTTTATAGCAGCTTAAAACCTAAAGAGGCACCAGTGAGTACAGATTTCTGATAAAGAAAAACAAGTAGGATTATAGTATGAAGGAGGCCTATTGTACTATGTGATATCATTGTATTCTTTTAACTCTAACTTTAAATAGAATTGTTTAGAGTTATTATGCATATATGACATATTAAATTTTTTAAACATCCAAAGATAGAATAGAAAAAAACACAAATGTTCATAAGATGATGTCTCCAAGAAGAAACTTCAAATAGATCATGTATCACAGAATAGTTTGTAAAAGTTGGTGGGATTATTATTATGGCTTCTATCTACTTCCCTAAGAAACTCGTGTATAAGACTGATTTAGAAGGAGAATAATGTGACTATTGTAAAAATAGGGGTTCTTATATTAATAATAGATGGCTTTGGCTCACTGGGGATGTGTTACACCAAGGAGATGTTGGGAAGATCCAGTGATCAGGTACACGGGACGAGGTGAAACCTATGAGAGAGGGGAGGGCAGTTCCCTTCTCTCTCCTTCTCAAGTGAAAACAAGCAGTCTGTATCACTTGGACCCCTTTTGATGTAAAGGCTGAGAGGATGTAATGTCTGTCTCCCCAGTCAGCATCTCTAGAGGAAGGTTTCTATATTTCCTTCCCCAAAGGAGACATGAGGCAGGCCTTGTCTGGCCTTAGCCCAGAGGGACAGGTCTCTCTAGCTTGAGGCCTGAGCCCAGTTACTTAAGCCCCCTTCCCTTTAGGAATTAGGCCAAACTGAATCTGACTGGATTTACTAATGAGGAAAGGTAAATGGATTGAGGGGAGAGGGGAGAGGTAGCCCTGACAGAATATCTATGCCCTCCTTGGTACAAGGGGCCAATGTCTATGCCCATAAGCATCTCTGCCCCTTTCCCAGCTAAATGTCCTTTCTATAGTCTAATACTATTATATCCTAAAGGAATAATCTGGAAACAGTTCTGAGAGGCAAGGAGGATCCAGAAGGACAGGGCTCTGGTTGGAGAGTGCAAACTAGCACCCCCTCAGGGGTCTGTGATGTTTGCAGCAGGTGGAGGAAACAGTAGTAGGATTTCTGGAGAGAAAGCAGCTGCTGGTTCAAGGCAAGAAGCAGGATCTTCTCTGATGGCTTCAGAAGTTCTTCAGCCACTTAGAAACTGGACCTTTCAGCTCTCTCTCCTAAGGTAGAAGACCAAGGGGTTCTTCAGAATCCCTTCAGCCCACCTTTCTTCTCCCAGAAGCCCTTGCTCTTCCAACTGTCACTCTGGTATTGCCAGTCAAATGTAGAGTTCCAAAACCCTCCTTGCTCCACCCTAACACTATATATATATATATATATATATATATATATATATATATATATATATATATATATATATATATATATATGTACATATATATATGTATTATTTTATATACATACATGTACTATAAATAATACATATTTATATATAATTAATAATAAATTTAAAATTAAATTAAAATTAAATAAATAAAATAAATATTATAAATAAAAAACAAATAAATGAAATATTATAAATAAATAATACTTATACATATATGTATTAATATATGTATAGAGAGTTAATCTAGACCCAAACTAAGAACTTTAAATTCCAAAGTGAAGAGTTTGTACTGAATCCTAAAAGCAATGAGAAGTCCCTGAAGATGTTTTAACATGGAAATGGATAGGGCTAGAGTTATATATTGGGAGGATTATTTGGGCAGCTCTGTGGAAGTAGATTGGAGAAGGAGAGAATGAAGGCCTGTATACTAATTAGGCATCCATGCAATAGGCAATTAGATCCTTTAGTAGAAAAGTAGCTATTTCAACAAAGAAATTGTAAAGGGGGGTGGAAAGGGTTTTTGTTTTTTGTTTTTTTATAAAAGGTTGGACTGGATTATTTAAAATTAGGGTTGCCGGGAACTTTAATTAATTCCAAGAGATTTATTTCCAATTTAATTACAAAATATAGAATGAGTAAAGTTAGAAATCAGAGAGAGAGTAGGGTAAGATATCTAGCTTAAGCACTAAGTATTTTGCTCAGATCCCTGGCTCAAAAATAGGCAAGGCAGTTTAGTCCTTAACTGGAGAGGCCTCGATCCTTGTAGCAGAGGACCTGGGAATCCTCTCTCAAGAGGATAGGTCTCTCTTGAGGCTAGTCTCTTCAGAGAATCCAGGAAAGAAGTCAGTTTTTTTCACTCACCACGTGTCAGTCCAAAGAATAGAGATTCAAGGACAGTCTCACCAGAAACAGGGTCTCAGGTTCAGTCAGCAAATTCTTCACCAGCCTCCCACTCGAACTCAGAACTGCAGAAGAAGACAAAGCCCAAGTTAAACTCCCTCAGGAAGTTGTAACTCCCTTTTTAAAGACACTTTCTTTTACATCACTTCCTGTGCCTTCCTCTAATTTTACGTCTACCAATCACATTTGAAGCTTTGCTTAGGACAGCCCATGGGGCAGTCAGTTTGATTCTGATTCGTCACCTACTATTGTACACATGGGTCACAGACCTCCCCACTTAATGATTAAATGGGATGTTTACTCTTTTAGTGATTAGATCTAAAAATGGGCAGATCTCCCCACTCAACTGTAAGTAGCATGTTTCCACTTTTGGTGATTAAATCTAAAAATGGGCAGGGGAGTTAATTTCATTTTCACAATCAGAGGAGAGCTAAATTTAATCTCTACAAAATTACAATGTAGTAGAAAGAGTTCTGGGTTGAGATGTAAGAAACTTGTATCTAATCCCAGCTTTTTTGAAGTCTTGGATTTTTTTTTGCCTTAGTTTATTATATAGGGATAATACTCTCTTAAACATAATATAATGTTGCTCTGAAGGTTAATAAAACATGAAAATTATTTAAGGAAGTTCTATTTAGACACAAAAGATTATCATTATTAGATTTCTAATTTGCAACCCTTAGAAACATGGAAGAAGCTACCTAGGAGAGATTATCATAGAATCCTGGAGAGACGACAGTTGTGAGTTGAAGCTAGCCAAGACATTTCACTTCTCTCCAGTATTTCTATAATCTATCTTTTAAGAGTGAGATTCCTAAATGCTAAAGAGGACAGGCAATTTCAGTGAACTAATATGCACTGAAACCCTTGCCCTGATGTTGTAAAACATTTTTTTTTCACCAAACAGCAATGTATTTCTATGCTTTGAGGGTTCTTGTTCCTGAAATGGCATCAGCAGCTCTTAAGAACATGGATCAACTTCAGCTGCATATGTGTAATTGGGAATCACCCAGCATAATTGCTTTTATGTAGGGCTTTTTGCCCAAATGACTAGATATAAATGTTACAGATGAATCATTTGATGAAAAATATCAAATTTCAATTAGGAGAATGGGAAAGAGAATTCAGAAGGGAAAATTATTGTCCCTTCTCAAACATTAGACCACCAGGAACATATGTTAATTACTCCAAAGTGTTAAGAAAAACCAAAAGTGAGGAGCAGGAACCAAGTGCCATAGGTGCATTAAAAACCTTCTGACTTCTGGCACTGCAAAGCAGGTTGAAGAGAATGGCAGATGCTCAAGATCTAATGAGTAATAACTATTACTAATAGGAGCTTGCATCCTCAAGTGCCCGATGTTACAAAGCATTTTTAAAGTTGTTTTCTTATTTGAGCTTCACAATTCCAAAAAGTAATTAGAGCAGGAATTATGTGCATTTTATACATGGGGTCCCTGAGGTTGAAAATATTGTGACATGCTAAGCCCCCAGATAAGCTATGTCAGAGGCAGGACTAGAATCCAGATATGTTTTTTATTACAAGGGAAAAATTATTACTAGTGTAAGGATATACATAGGAGTTCTGATTTAGCCATTTAAAATCACTGGGCCTTTGTAAATGACAGGGCTAGATCATCTATGAGATGCTTTCTAATTATTCTTCTTCCAACACACACACACACACACACACACACACACACACACACACACACACATCGCTCTTTGATTCTGTTAATTCCTACAATTTTATGGACATAGTAGGTCAGAATGCCTGGAAGACATCCACAGAGAAATCCTTATGTGCAGAGCAGAATACAAGGACATCTATTGGACTTGGTAATAAGAAGAACTGAGTTTGAATCCTATTTTTGACATTAATTAGTTCTGTTACATTACCTAACTTTTCTGATATTCATCTTCCTCATTTGTAGAATGAGTATCTACAGTTCTGCCTCACAGTGGTATATTTATGTGAGATAATGTAGGCAAAATGCTTTTTAAACTTTAAAAAGTTCCCTATTAATGCCAATTACTATTCTTTCCCAGTTATGATGTACAATCTTGAAAGACAGAGACTTTTTAAAATGTCTTTTTCATCTCTAGCTCTTGGCATAGTCCTTCATACCTAGTAGGGTCCTTAATAAATGCTTGTTGAATTAAGGGTCATATCGATGGATTTACCAAGCCATGTAGATATGTACCCATGGGGAACAATTTTATAGGAAGAAATCTGAAATCCTTAGACATTTACTAGCAATTGTGATTGCAAATTGTAATAGCAGTTGTGATTAGGCAAATCACTTTACCTCTCTCTGACTCATTTTCTTCATCTGCAAAATGAAGATAATATGAGCACCATCATCAAAGAGAGGCTAAAATTTTTGTGAGATTTCCTTGCAAAACTCAAAGCATACATAAATATTATTATTATACTCTAATTACTATATCATCAATTATCCCACACCCATTATCCATTCTGTGCCCTAAACCCAGCACAAGCAAGCAAAGGCTGTACTTTGGCATAAGAATGGACCATTGCCCTTACAATGTAAGGGAAGTGAATGTCCCACTATGACTGAGTTTTCTGTTCATCAGTTCCTCAGTTTTGGTTCTTGATCCCTGGATATTCCTCATCAGGCACACCCATCCCAGCCTTATATTTCCTCAAGACAAATTCCCAGGTATGATGCAATCTCCAGAAAGGTCTCTCTCTGACTTGGTCGACCAATGTCTTTTCAAGTGTTCTGTGGGACATCTGAGTCTCTACTTACACCTGTCTACGATACATCTCAAGGAGAGTGGTGAACACCATTGTCAGCCTGCTTCTGTCTGTTCTACTCACTCAACTCCAGGTATGAGAAGGCTAAGGGTTCAGATCACAGAGATGAAGTACAAAATCTACACAACACAAAGCCAATACAAAACAGAGACAGAATAGTTGGAAAGGCAAGGATGCTCAGGCACTGAGAACCCAATATGTCCCTAGTCTTCTCAGACAACAGTCATTGATTAAAAACTATTTTCTTTTATGGCACTTTCTGGTAAATATTGTAAATTCAGTTTTCCATTTTAATACAAAGGAGCTTATAATCTGTACCATGTGGGAAACGTAGAACAAAGACTATACTTAGAGTTAGAAGACCATTAAGCTCCTGCCCTAATAAATAATATTTCACTAACCTTGGACAAGTAAAAGGAATTATTTGGTGGAGTTTGATTTTGTTGCTAGCAGGAATGCTTCGAAAAATGCATGTATATAGAACTAAGAACTTGTTCTACTTGAAAAGAACTTTGATAATCCATAGGAGCAAAATATTTTGAAGAGACCTTAACTGCCTAGTAGTAACAAGTTTAGAAAATCATTTTCAGAGTTAAATAGGAGGCTAGGAGTGGGAGAGGGACCCTGTCATGGTCCCCCCCCCTCCTTCCAAGGTTTACTTATTAGATTGCTTTGAATATACTCCCTAGCTTTGTCAATTACTTGTTATAACTCTAATTGTATATATTATATATAAAATTATATATATATATATATATATATATATGATTATATGTTTTATAATTAGAAAGTGAGCTCCTTGAGAGCAGGAATTATCTCCTTACATGCACATTTTTTTAATCCCCTGTACCTGACACAGTGCCTGGCTTTTGTAAATTCTTTTTGCTCTTTACTTTCTTCTTTTTTTAATCAAACTCATATTCTTTTAGGACTGATACAAAGTATTAATTCCAAGGCACAAGAGGGGTAAGAACTAGATAATTGAGGTAAGTGTCTTGCCCAGGGTCACCCAGCTAGAAAGTGTCTGAGATCAGATTTGAATCCAGATCTTTCCTACTCCAGACCTGGCTCTTTAACCACTGTGTTACCTAGCTGTCCAGCTTTTAGGTTCTTGAATGCTTGTTCATTCACTGGTTTATTGAGTCCAGCAAAAAGAAAAGCAATACAAAAGATATATTTAAAGGTGACTACAAGCTTTCCTGGGTAGCTAGATGGCACAGTAGATGGAGTGCTAGGCATGGAGTCAGGAAGACTCATTTTCCTGAGCACCAATCCAACCTCAAACATCTACTAGCTGTGTGACCCTGGGCAAGTCACTTAGCCCTGTTTGCCTCAGTTTCCTCATCTATAAAGTGACCTGGAGAAGGATACTTCAGAATCTTTGCCAAGAAAAGTCTAAATGGGATCACAACAAGTCAGACACAACTGAATGACTGAATAACAACAATAGGATCCTCTGGGTACTGGTTTAGTATGGCTAACTAGGGTACATATCCATTCGTTGGTCTCTGGCTCCCAATTAACCTCTTCCTGTCCAGAAATGGGGTTTCCTAGATCCTTAGCTTGAAGCCCCAAAGATCATGTTTAACTTTTCTTATAATACAACTCCCAGCTAAGTATCCTAGTATTTAGAGGTGAAAGATACCTTTGAGGTCAATTGGTACAACTCTGATTTTACAAGTTAGGAAACTGAAATCCAAGAAAGTTAAATGACTTAATCCAGGTCATACAGATAATGAGTAGCAGAACTAGAATTCACATCTAGATCTTCCAACTCACTTCTCCGAGTCTCATTTTTATCATCTATAAAGTGAAGATTATTAATATATTTTCTTCCTAACTCACAGGGTTATTGTGAAGATTAAATGAAATAACATTCATTTTGCAACCAAAAGACACAATACAAATGTTAAACATTGTCATTAATCAGTACTGCAAGTTTTAAGCTAAGACCTCTGGAAAATAGCAAGATCGTACTAAATGACATCTAAGGATCTTTTCTTTCCATTTCTGAATTTATGAGGAAAAGAGAGAGACAGAAAAAGGTAAAGGAAGACAGAGACAGAGACAGAGAGAAGGAGAGAGAGAGAGAGAGAGAGAGAGAGAGAGAGAGAGAGAGAGAGAGAGAGAGAGAGAATATATTTGTTTTCAGGTTACATAGAATTACTGCTCTAGGAACCAAGAGATTTGAGTTCTAAGCTCAACTCTATCTTAAAACATCCAGTTAGGCTTTGAGTAAATATATTATCTAGACCTCAGTTTCCTCATCTGTAACATGGAAGGATTGTACTTGATGATCTCTAAGACCCATTCAATTTCTAGCATCCTCAGATCCTTAGAGGTAAGAAAGAGACTTACAAGATAGAGCAGGCTTTACTATGGAACCCACATTTTCTGCTTCACATCGTTGAATGCTAGAACTTGTTTAAACTTGTATCTTTCATAGAACAAAAGGCAGGAGATGTTTTAACTCTCCTAGTGGTTTAGTGTCAAATGGCTTTTCCTAAATTCCAGTGTTCTATAAAGCATCAGGAGGCAGGAAAGTTACAATTGCTTGTGTGACTGACCATATTCAAGCTGATTACACAGAACTCGAGTACTTGAAGATACATTATATTGATGAGAATTACCTACTTCTCCCTGCCTTCTTAATGGAAATTTGCATATCATTACCCAGAATGTGTGGGCATTACATTTTTTGTTATTAAACCCACTGTCATTTGGCAGGCAGCCTTCTCCTAACCCAACTGACTGATTCCACTCCTTCATCTTTATGAATGTTGGGAAGATGTTTAACTTGAGGAAAATCTCATTTGAATAGATTTTTAATATCTGATTTTAAAAAATGAAGTGGTTACAAATGCATCATGTGTATATGCCTTAGGAGCTAGGGAAATTCATTTTTCAGAAAGGATGAAGGCACATAGAATCCATCCATTTTTCTCAATAGGCTTTCACCCACAAGCTGCATCCTCTGATCATAGATGAGAATTGTTAAAGGAGGAACTGCATCCTGGATCGTTACCTGGGGGCATTCCCTTCTGCTAAGCACTAGGAGATGGTGAGAGTGAGAAATAAGGAGACAAATGAGTATCAACCTGTTTCCCTCTGGTTTTTGTCTAAATCTTCATCTAATCTAATAAGCTTCACTTAAAAGGCACCCTAACCCTCTATATCGTTCTCTGCTTTAATGTTTCATCTCAGAAAGCTCCCCCCCCCCTTCTGTCATCCCCCTCCCATCTCATCGTAATTCTTAGTAAAGCTTCAACACTTCATTTTATGGAGTCACAAAAGAATGGCTAAGAAACAGTCTGTCAGGTCATCATAATTACGATTATAGTTAATGGCCAGTAGAACTGATGAATAAGGTATTTGAAAGTGTCTTTTTAATAGAATAGAGCGGGGTGATAGGGGGGATGGGATCCCAGCCTTTGCTTGGCTTTCCTCTCAGCACAAGGCTTTAAAAATCTTCTGACACTTGCTTTTATGTGCTGTGAATGTTTCCTTTAATCACTGTCCCCGAGTTTTCTTTTAAAACACACTTCTTTGACATTGCTCCCAGAGAAAATGTGTCATGGCAGATGATATATATAAAAGAAAATCCTTTAGAAGATTCTTCAAACACCAAGTTTTACTTTAGAACTTCTATCTAGAGGGAGACATATGTAATTAGAGATCTGCCATATCATAAACCCATCCTCTGTTTAATTGGTCCAATTCTCCAACCTGAGGGCTCAGAAGGGGTAATCTAACCTAAGTGTGTACTAGCATGACAAGTGCCCATCTGAAGTGAGTGGGAGGGATCTCCCCCTCCATCCATGGAGTCAGGGTGTGTGTGAGTGTGTGTGTGTGTGTGTGTGTGAGAGAGAGAGAGAGAGAGAGAGAGAGAGAGAGAGAGAGAGAGAGAGAGAGAGAGAGAGAGAGAGAGAGATAGTACATATTTATATAGGATTTTACAGTTTAAGAACACCCATCACAACACTGGGCAACAGGTAGAACAAGTATTACTATCATATCCATTTTGCAGAGGAGAAAATTGAGTCTCAAATAGGTAAAATGACTTGAACAAAGTCAAACATCTAATAAATAACAGAGGCAGAATTTCATCTCCAGCCTTCTGACTAGTTGTAGTTGATTTTGTGCCTAAGGCATTTTTTATGATTTCAGATAGAGAAAGGCACTCTTGTTAAGATCCTAATATTTTTAACTTTTTATTCAAATATCATTTGTAATATTTATTTTCTCACTCTTACACTACCCCTTCATTAAACAATAAAAATTTAAAGATTAAACCCTCATAATAAATATATATAGACAAACAAAACAAATTTATTCTTTCATCATGTTCAAAAATGTATATTTCATTCTTAATTTTAAGTTCCTCATCTCTCTACATGAGGATGTAGGTGATGTATTTATTTCATCTTTAATCCTTTGCACTCATAGTTTTTCATCATTTCAATTAGCACTTCATTTCCTTTGAGTTATTTAGAAGAGGAAACAGTAATGTTCCTCTCCCTCTCCTATCTCCTTTCAACTGAAACATAAACCTACTTCCCACTGGAAACATTAGCTCTTGAAAAATGGAACATAAATGGGTCATATGACTGGGATAAAGCTGAAGCTTTCTAATGCCAGCCAGGCAATATCCTCTTGACTAAACCTTACTCATCCTTTTCAGCAGCAACATCTTCCAATGACTGTCAAGTCTAGAATGTTTAACTCAAAAGGTGTCATTTCACCTCCAAGCTCAGAAAGAGTTGAGGAGCAGACTAAGGAGATCCTATCAAAAAAGAAGACGATGAAATGTGATCTGAATGAACTGGCAATTGTGAGGAAGAGTGGAGAGGAAAAACATACAGGCCTTTCTTTCTGTTCCTGTTCTTTTCTACTTGTCTGGGAAGGCAGAAGACCAAAACTACAGCATTTTCCTTTCTCTCTGGCTCCATGTCGGTTGCCAAAACTCCAGTTTCAGAAAACTCTCCTAAGATATCCCTTTATTATGGTGGGAAAAAAGCTTACAGAAGTTCATAGACTCTATCCTCTCCTCTCTGTTTCTTTTTTTCTGTCTCCCAGTCTCTGTATTCCTATCTCATTATTTCTCTTTTAAAAAAATTTTTTTAGAATATTTTTCCATGGTTTCATGGTTACCTAATTCATGATGCCCCCCCCTCTACTTTTTCCTCTCCCCTCCTGAAGCTGACAAGCAGTTCCACTGGGTTATGCATGTATCATTGTTCAAAACCTATTTCCATGTTATTCATATTTGCAGTAAAGTGATCTTTTATCATTGAAACCCTAATCATATCTCCACTGAACAATCTTTTTTTTTCTGCATTTCTCCTCCCACAGTTCTTTCTCTGGATGTGGATAATGTTCTTTCTCATAAGTTCGTCTGGATTGTCCTGGGTCATTGCATTGCTGCTAGTAGAGAAGTCCATTACATTCGATTGTACCACAGTGTATCAGTCTCTGTGTACAATGTTCTCCTGGTTCTGCTCCTCTCACTCTGCATCAATTCCTGGAGGTTGTTCCAGTCCCTATGGAGTTCCTCTAGTTCATTATTCCTTTTAGAACAATAATATTCCAGAACGAACAGATACCACAATTTGTTCAGCCATTCCCCAAATGATAGACACCCCTCATTTTCCAATTTTTTTGCCACCACAAAGACTGTAGCTATGAATACTTTTGTACAAGTCTTTTTCCCTATTATCTCTTTGGGGTATAAACCCAACAGTGGTATTACTGGATCAAAGGATATGCATTCTTTTAAAGCTCTTTGGGCATAGTTCCAAATTGCCCTCCAGAATGGTTGGACCAATTCACATCCCCACCAGGAATGCATTTTACTATTTCTCTTGCTCCTGATTCTCTCTTTCATTCTCTCTTTCCTTTTGTATCTTATTTAGAACTAGAAGGCCATGTGGACTTGTGCCAAAGAACCTAGGAAAGCTATTGATTATAATCTAAATGAATATTATATTCATTTTAAGATTATTGTTGAGAATAAGCTTTTGATGTATTTACATTTTTATTGAGCTAGACATTTTTTCCATAGTCCACATACTTTAAGATTTATTAAATCTCTGTCTCTCTGACTTTGTGTGTGTGTGTCTAACTCTGTCTATCTCTGTCTTCTGTCTGTCTCTCTGTCTCTGTCTATCTGTTGTCTCTTTTGTCTTATTATATTTAGAAAGAAATTAAATTTCAATTGAAATGATATAGCATAAAAAAACTATGAGTGCTAAAACAACACTAAAATTTTTGGTATACTTTCTTTAGCCTGTATATAGCAAGGGACTAAATTTTATGATGGAAAAGACAATTGGTATGGTTTGGAACAGAAAAACTTAATAAAAGGATGGAATAAAGAGGGTAAAAGTGGAGAGATTTATGACAAAGGAAGAAAAGGTGAAAAGGGAATGGAGTCTTCTCCCTCTAAGGAAGGGACAGAGTGAGGAGGTGATGTTGATAAGCCAAGGGAGAGATTGGGTTTGTCTTTCCCCCCTCAGCTCTCTCTGACAACCCCCCTCCCCCACTATGTCTGCCTTCAACTCTTAACTGTTGGGTTCTCTGAAGGGTCTTTTTTGAAGAGGCTTGTGATGATGAGCCTCTTTCTGGGGAGAGAAATATCACTTCTCTCCCCCTCAATCTCAAGCTTCCCTCTAATAAAGGTTTAAGTTAGTTTCTGGATCTTATTAATTTATTTGAGGGAAACAGAAAAGGAACAAGGCAGATGGAGGGTAGGAAATTGAGGTTCAAGAAGGAAGGAGGGAGAAGGGGTCTCTAACTAACTACTACCCTTCCCCCCAAAGACAGGCAGATCAGGTTTTGGTTCACCTGACCCCCTTGGGGTCAGAGTAAAGAAGCTCTGGTTTCTTGGCTGCACAGTGAGTGTCCCCAAGTTCAAGGTTCAAGGAGGTTGATGGAAATCTTTTTAGTGGACAGCTTATGTTTCAAAGTTCTGTCCAATTGGCTTGTCTTCTGGTGAGATCTGGGTCAGGAATCACAGGGAAAGAGATTACTGGATCAGGGAATTAGCCAGAGCCAATCTCTCTGATGAGGTCATCCCAGACAGCAGTCAGTTTCCCAACTGCCTCCCTCAGCTCTCTCCCCCTCTCTCTCCAAAGGTCTGTGTTCCTTTTTTGCCCATCCCCCACTTCTGGAGACTCCTGCAGCTCTTCCAAGATCATTTTCCTTCCAAGATCTCAAACCTTCTCTTACAAGGAGGTCCTTTCACAGTTTAATCACCCGTGAAAATATCCACTAAGTGAAAGCTGGTAAACCTGTTTGTATCGGATTCCCCTCCCTTCTTATGCTTTGTTTTAACTATAGAAATGAAAGTAACACTATTAAAAATGGAAACTGCTGGTTAAATTCATAATGAATATCCACATGTGTCCCTGGGGGTACCAAGCTCGGGGACCACTAGGGCGTTATCAAGCAGCAGTCTGAATCGTGGAGTACAAGCTTTCTCATAGCTGTGATACCTGTTCACCAAACATTCTGCAGGGAAGGTGCAGGCAGAGAAAATGACTGCGGAGAGAACATGGCCTTTGCTCCTTCCATCAGACCCTGTCTCAACAAGATCCACGAGCCTGGAGAAAGGCTGCCTTCCTGTTAACCTCTGTCCTCGATTCCCAGATCCCTGGTTCTGATAGGTGCCCTCTTCTCCCTGTGATAATGGCACGGGACGGCTCCTACTGTGGAAAGAAAAACAAAAAAAACACATTTGACCTTTAGCTGCAGCCATAGGCATTCCATCAAAATCTAGGCAGGACATTTTCCAAGGTGCACTTTTTTCCTGTTGCTGTGTTCTTTATTTTCCTCATCTGTGTTTCTTAAAAACCTCTAACCTTTTCTATTGACAGGCTTGTTTAGGCTTGAAGGAAGTATATTTTCCAAAAGAGGCAAATATTCAAACTTGAAGGCATTTGCTTCAAAATGAGAGTGGGTGATGCATGAAGAATTAGGAGGCAAGATGTTCTGCATGTTCTATAGTAAGGTACAGCCTCCCTGGCTTTTCCTGATGGCAGGCATTTGAATGGTGGCAGGCTTTTAATGTTTTACTGCATTGGCTGCTTCCACTCAGCTCTCTAACTCAAGGCTTCTTGGAAGCCTGCCAACATTTAGTACACTGTGCCAAAGCTGATCTATCTCAGACTAACCTCCTTTTAGCCTTGGCACTGTCTGCCAAGCAGAGTGGATGGGAATGGGGAGGGAAAGGAAGTTTCTTGAATTCTGTGAAATCCGCCATTTACATGCACAGAGCATGAGGATTAGTCTTTGTTTGGGGTATTCAGAGAAAGTACCAAAAATAGAGGGCAGCCATGTAAGGTATGACGACAGAGAATATATGAACTCTTCCCCATGTGATTTCAGGCAGACCACAATGTCCTGCTTACCCAAGAATATGTTCCCAGTGGTGCCCTCTCAACCTAACTTAAAATCCCAACATTGGAGCTAGGAATAAGACATAGGAGACCTCCTGATATCTTCATTTTAGTTAAGAATAGTGCTCTTGCCATCTCTTCCACCAGAGATTAGATCATTAATCAATTCCTCAACAGGCTCTTATTAAATGCCTCTTTTCCAGGTACTGTGCTAGATGCTGGAGATCCAAATATACATGCATCAAATTAGTTCCATTACTTGGCATCTTGAGCCCACATAATATCCATGACATAAATTTCAATGAGGCACTACAGAAGGGCAAAGACTAAGCTGAATACTGTCAGGGCACAAAGAGAGAACGACTTAATTCTTAAGATCATACATCTAGAATGCCAAGGGACCTAAGATGACATCTAATTCAGCTCCCTCTCCCATCATTTTACAGATGTGGAAACTAAGGCCAAGAATGCTATTTGCCCAAGGACACCTAGATAATGTTAGAGGAAGGATTTGAGCTTTGGTTTGCCTAGAGTTGATCCAAAAATTGTCATATTCCTGCCATCATGAAATTAGAGAGAACACCCAGAATCACTTAACCCCTCCCTTTTCTATTCAACAAATAATAGGATCTGAGACCGTGGAATCAGAGTTTAGAACTGGAATGGTCCTTTAAGTTCTTTGAGTTCAATTCCCTCATTTTGTAGATAAGAAAAATAAGACCCAGAGAGTCTAAGTGAATTATCAAGTATGTCTAAAGCAAGAGGTAAAACAAAATCTTCTAAATTCCAAGTCCAGTGCTCTATACCCTGTGTTTTCTTATCTCCATTTTCATTCAATTTCATTGAAATTAATCTTTATTAGGGATTCCTGCTGTTTTTGAGACACTGAATCTGGTGCTGTGGATACAGGGATAGGAGATAACACTGTTCTCAAGCAGCATGCAATCTAATGAGGAAAAGGGGAGAGAGAAAATTTAGGCAAATAACTAATACAAGTAGTGTAAAGGAAAGGTCTAGGGCAATGATGACAAACCTTTTATAGATCAAGTGCCCAAACTGCACCCTCACTTGCATGTGAGCCTCCCCTTTACCCCAGACAGGGGAGGGAGGAAGTGTTCCCATTGGGCTGCTGGGCAAAGGGACAGGTCATGTGATAAGTGTCCTCAGACACAGGTGGAGAGGGACAGCCCTTCCAGCACACGTGCCATAGTTTCACCAACATTGGTCTAGGGCTTAGGCAATGAAAAATCTGAAGAAATAAAATTTGCTTTCTTCCCAAGAGCCAGTAATAACTTCTGGAGAAGGTGGCACCTGAGCTATGTCAGAGAAGAGCATCTGAATTCATTAAAAGGAAAGACTTCATTCAACACATGGTGAATGGGTATATTGGGAAAAATGGGTATAAAAGTAAAGGATGACCATCTTCCTTTGTTAAAAGAGAATAGCAGGTGTTTTAAGACCAGAGGAATTTAAAAGGCTCCTTCACTGAAGTAAAGAGAATGCAAGGGATATCAGAATTATTTATATTCATATCACTAGCATTTGAACACTGGGTCACTTAGATACCAACTCTCAAATAACTCAAACTGAAAACTGTGATTTGTGGCCCAAAGGAAAAATCTGCTGAGGTGTTAATAAAATGTGTCATATAAACTTGAAAGAAGAAGCTCCATACACTGAAAAAGCCTGATAATTTGGTCATCAGATATGGCAATAATGATACCCTTGTCTGTATGCCTGATTTGAAATTCTAGTCCCAGCTACTTCCTTCCATGGTGTTTTATTATCAAAGAAAAAAGCATCAAACAACAGCTCCACATAGTCCAACCCAAATACTAGATTAACTTCTGTATTGGCTTTAAGGTTGTCTGTTTGGCTCTGAAGCACAGACAAGGCAAGAACCATTAGAAGCAAATTATAACCTCTGTGGACAGTCCTAATTCCAGAAAAGGGGATCACAAAATAGCTACTGTAACAGTTCCAAGAAGCACAAGGTCAAAGAGACCACCAATCCCTATGGGATTCATGAGAATTTGTGCCAAGACAGAGGACTTGTTTGAGGTTCAAGGAAGTGGTTGTTTGATAACATCAATGCTGGACTGCCCCATGCCATATTTCTGACAAGTACCTATGTTTGGCTTCCATTTTGGCTTCCCTATCCCTGAGAGTGAAGGAAAAATGAGACCAGGGAATCACATACTTCCCTTTTAATTTAAAAACTAGCCCCTTTTTTCTCTTCTATAATATGGCAATTTTCTGTAGCCATGGCTGCTAATGGGTAAATGCTATATTACTGCAACTGCCCTACAGACTTGTAGGACATAAATCACTTTAATTGGGCCCTGGTTCAAGGACGTGTTATCAGCTTATTCTTGATTACTCTGAATTTTTATATAGAGAGATTTTTTTCCCTCAAAATTTAAATTTTTTCTTTTATTATTTTTTTATTTATGTTTTTTGTTTTTCTTTTGAGAATTGATTCATATATCCCATAACTCAGTCATGTATCCTGAGTTGATCCCCTGATGAGGCTAGCAAAGAGGCTAAAGGAGGAGAAAGAGAATGCTGACTTTATCAATATTAAGGAGGAAAAGGCAAACACAGACATGCTAACAGCCTTTGGGAATAAATCAAATAATAAGAATAGGACTGGTTTATCTCTGGTGCTGGTACTCTGAGCTCAAGTCTGGTTAATTCCTTTATCAGCTTTCCTCTCCTGGTTGGAGAGAGTGGTGACATTCTGAAGCTGGGTGACAGTGATCTTTGAGTTTGGGATGGATACAAGCTCTGATCCTGAACTGGTCCTGGCTTTTGTCTACCTATGGAAGAACAGTGGCAACAGGAAGAAATGCCAAGACAAGCAGCAGCAGGCCAAGATTTCCACTGCTAGGGCTGACGATTTAGGTTACACCCTGCTAAAGACCATCAGTAAGCAAGATTTTGGCCAAAGTGGGCTTTCTGACTTAAGCAGCATGACAAGGGAGCAGCAGATCGCATGTGCCATATAAATGTTCTTTTAGAGCTGAGTTTGATCAGTCAGGATTAGTTGGTATTATTAATGCCAGGAATACTACTAAAGAGAAAGCCTAATGTGATACAGGAACCTCAATTCTGATTGAGTGTCCTGAGGAATCTGTCAGGTGTGGAGCCCAACAATAAAGCCATATGTAATGCCATGGAATCGTTGGCCTTGCAAATATCAAAGGATGGCAAAAAGAACAAGAAAGAGGACAAGAATTGAAGCTAAAATAAAGTGATTAGTCTCCTTCCAGAGAGCCAAAAGAAGGATAAAATAGAAGAATTGTAAGTCAATTATTTAAATGATGATCTGCATAATAGTTGTGGACTAAGTTTGTTAGATTTTTTTTTAATACACAAAGAGAAGGAAAGAGGAAAGCTATGGGAGGGAAGCAATGAAGAAAAAAGAAAAGAAAGAAAAGATAAATGGATGGAAGGGAAGAAGGAGGGGAAGAAGACGGAAGGAAATAAAGAAACAAGGAAGGAAGATTCCCAAACACTGAGAAATGCTTACCCAGGATCACATAGCTAGAATATGTCAGAAGTGGGACCCAAGAGGGTCTTCTTGACTCAAAAGTTAACTTTCTTTTTACTACCACTTACTGCCTTCCAAGATTTCCCACATGGAAAATTATTTAATTGAAAAACAAGGCCACTCAAATTATATATGTTTTATCACTTTCAAATCCATTCCAGGTTCTACCAACTTTAGACCCTTTTAGACCATGAGATTCTTGAAAATCAGATGACTTTGAGCTTCAGTACTTGCTTTTCTAATTCATTAGGAATTGATTTCTCAGCTGCTACTATTTTTGTTTCTACATATCTATCTATAATAGCAGAACAATTTTCAAAAGAGAAATATGGTCTCAAAGTAGTAATGAGGTAGCTAATGAACCAAGTAGTCTACAGCAAAGGAAGCAGATGCAGCAAAAGGAGGATGTATAGCCCACATTAAATACTGACCACTTTAACCACTCCAAACCAATAGAACACACTAAGTGCCATAAGTGAACAAATGGAGCTATGTCATGGCCTAAAATAATGTTCTGAAGTACTTTATCTCCAACCAAAGCACTTTAAGCTTAATCTTTCTCCTAGTCGCCATAACTACTAGTATTTTCAGATGGCAGATTATTTATGTGATTAGTAGAAAAAAAGCACTTGACTTAGAGATAGAAGACCTCCCATTTCTCTCTTCCCTTCCCACTTAATCTTCTCTATCTTAGACTTTCAAAAGGACAAAACCTTTTATTACAGAATTAGAGATGAAGCTTAAGTTACAACTCCCCTTATGAGAAGCAGATCTGATGTAGTGGAAAGAGCACAAAGGCTCAGTCAGCCTGGTTTCTTGTTTTAATGCTTTCACTGAGTAGCAGTGTGCTGGTAAATATTTGAGAACCAGCTCTCTAAAAAACATGCAAGACATTCTCTTAAGTTTAATCTGCATTATTAATTTTTCTCTATTATTTTCTTGTCTAGATAATGAATTTGATAATTTTCAAACTGTAAATGCTCACATCAGAAATTTAACAACTGACCTTCCCAAGCCAATTCTATATGAGAGTTAGCTCCAGCACACCACAGGCCTTGGATAAGTCATTTCACTTTAGATATTAAAAACAACAAAGGTATCCCCTTTCTCAATCATAAAATGAGTTGGACTAGATCATCTCTAAGGTTCTATGATTGTGTATATTAATCTGGATCAAAGTAAATTAATCATATACCAAGTCAGAAAAATTCTATACAGCATTAATCTGGATCCTGCCTACATAACAGAAAGAAGTCAAACCAACCTGATTCCCAGTAAGTCTATGACAGAATACATAATCTAATTGTTATAGCAGTGATCACTTCTTGTTACATCTAGGGGGATCTTTTCTAGTAGCTCATTCTTGCTAAGATTTTTCTTTCCCTTCCCCTCTCCTACTTCCACTCTACCAAAAACTGTTACAATTTGGTCATTATGGTCTTATCTAACTAAGAAAAGGTGGTGCAATGTGAGACTTGGAAGTGCTTTATATTCAGTTAAGGGACTAGAGTCTAATGATTCTACATTCTAAAGATGATAACCACAGGTCTGTTCAGGAGATGGAGACACAAAGTTATAGCTTCAAAAGCATAGCCTGAAAACTAATTCACAGAGGAAACAACACCGATTCTTAAAGGCACTTAACCTGCAAGAACTTTGTTTCTTCCCCAAGAGGGAGAGGAATATAGGCTAATGATGAAAGTGCCTTAGAGTATAATTGGGTAAACACAGATTTCCTATTCATTATGGGAAAGGCGAATGATGCTGTTGATGACATAGAACATAAGCATGAAAAGTGATGCAGACAGATAAAAGCAAGAGTGCATTCCAGCTATGACAATCAACAAATACAATATATGTGACAGAATACAGGCACTGAATTCAAGAGTCCTTTTCTCCAATTCCAATAACTGAATTACAGAGCTTTCTTCACTATTTGGAGGGGAACAAACTAGAATAGTTAACATTAGTAAAACAATGGGGTCTGAAAAGGCTTAAAAATTCACCTCCATACTCTTTAGGGTTCCTTTCCCTCTCAAGTATCATCATCCATCTAGATTCCTTTGGTCATACATCTGGGGTTCTCCATAACCACATTGGGCATAGTGTGAACGAGCCCCATATTGGATGTGTTGCAGAGACTGGGCAGGCCAAAATGGCAAGGGGATGTGGGGAGATAAATCTCCCCTCTGATTACTCAAGCTAACAGCAAGGACAAGGGCCCCAGGAATGATAGGAAAAGACATCCTAAAATGTTGGTAAGGCACTGCTCTTTCATAGAGTGGACCATGCTTGAAATTCTACTTATTAAAATGGTTGTAAATCTACTTCCTGTCTGTAAGAGGCGCTAGCCTAGTATGCACTGACTAGGAGTAAAGGTAAGAGGGTTGGAAGAGTAACCTTACTTTCCCTCCATCTCAGGGGTAAAAACGCCAGGGAACACATGCTACAAAATGGGAGTGCTTGGGTACTAGCTGAGGGACGCCTAGACCCCAGTGCTTTAGGCTTGTAGGGGTTTAGGAAGTCCTTAAAGAAAGAGAAAACTTCTAGGAGTAAGATAAAGCTAAACTTTCTCAATTTAGCCCAATAATTAATACCTTCTAATAGCAATGACAACAAAAAAAAATCTGAGCATAAATTATTAACTTCCTCTAACACTCTGGGATTCTGGGTTGTGAGATGATAGCTTATGGAGGGGCAGCATTGCTTCCCCTAGGTGAAAGAAGTCAGGAGGATTAGAGGCTAATTGTTGCTAAAAACAAAACAAAACACACACCTGGCTTACCAGGTCATAGCACGAACTCAGCTGTTAGCAATATAAGGGAAAGGGGGGATTATATTTTACTAGCCCCAAGAAAAGCAGCTCACAAGAACCCCCGGCCAGTGCTCAAGAGAAGTGTTGGGTGTTGGGGGGGGGGGGAAGGGTAGCAGAAGGCTTGGAAAGGGCCCCAGGCAGTGTCTGATTAAGCAAGGGAGGCGGAGGCAGCAGTAGCACCAGCAGCAGCAGCCGCAGAAGTAGCAGCAGTAGCAGCAGCAGTAGCAAGGATGGCAGAGGCTTTTAAAACTAATCTGTCTTTAAAAACTGCTCTACAACTTAGAGCAAAGCTAGAGTCCTATAACTCCAGACTTCTAGTCACCATAATGTAAGGTTTAAATTAATTTACAATAATTCCAAGTACTATATTTATAAAGTTTATTAATAATCACTTGAAGTGGAAAGAAAATAAACAAAAAGAAATAGTTCAAAGCTAATTACCTAACAAAAAATAAACCCACCTGAGTAAACCTCTCCTGCCTTTCACCTCACACCACCTCCACAAAATGCAATCGGGGAAAAGAGAGAGAGGCAGGGCTACACAAAGCTTATATCCTCCCTACATCAGCATGTAACATGAGAAGGAACATGGGATGCCAGGAATTGGAGCCCATGGGAACAGATTCTAATTACACAATATTTAAGTTTATTCTATATTATCTGGTGATGTCTATTTTTTTTGTTCAGCCCTTGAGCTATGAATTGTTTTCACATTTTTCATTTTTATTTTAATTTTTTATTAAACTCTTACCTCCCATCTTAGAAACAATGTTGTATATTGGTTTCAAAACAAAAGAGTGGTAATGAGAGTTAAGTAGCTTATAAAGGGTCATACATCAAGAAAGTGTCTGGGGTGAAATATGAACCTAGGACCCCCTCTGTCTAAGCCTGTCTCTCAATTCACTGAACCACTTAGTTACTCCATTTTAAAAATATTTTTAAGGTCCAAATAGTTTGCCAACACCTGGTAGACAATCAACAAAACAATAAATCAAGATCTGATTTGTAGCATATGCTAATTTCTGAGGTGTAAATGCACACACACATAAAAATTAACAATCAATTTTCAGTGGAAATTGATTGTAAGCCTAAAGCATGTCTTACCTAAAAGGATTGGTCCTTATTTTTTAAAATTTCAAACTGGACAGATTGAAGATAATTGGGATTCAAAAATCCTTCTCCCCAATTCTTCTCCCGTAACAGTCCACTCAACTGAGACCTACTCCAATGGGGGCTTTTCTTGTAAGAACAAGAGGAGAAACTGAATGTCCTGATGAAAGAGTATCTAAACATTGAGCTGAAACTATAAGGTTATTCAAACATTCTTTGTTTCAAACATTCTTTGTCCTCTCCATCTCTTTGGAATCTACTGGAAAGATATAACAAATCCCCAAAGTTTTAGCTAAAATTACAGTGAATTTGAAACAACTCCTATTTTCTAGACATGTCCTTAAAGTAGCCTGCCTGGTTTGAGAGGTGAAAAGTATTAGCTCCAAAAATCTGGCAATAAAAATCTATAAAAGCAGAGGACTGGACTAGATGATCTCTAAGATCCCTTCCAGCTCTAACATTCTATGAATCTTTAATACTCTTTCTTGCCTATTGCTTTTTAAAAGCTGTGGACTACCTCCTAGCAGAAAGCTTTCATGTTTTGTTGCTAACATCCTAAAAAAAAAAAAAAGACCTGAGCTTCATCTTACAGCCCCTGCTGTTACAGAAATATGTTTTCTACTGTGCTATGGCAGCATCTAAAATCCCTTTGGGGGAAGGTAATCATAGGCCTCCCTGAATGCCTACCCAATATCCTATTACCTTAGCAAGCTAAGCCTTTATTCAGGGAAACACCAAAGCTGAACAATTAATTAAACAATGCTGGAAAATCAGCCACCAATATTCCCATGGGTCACTGGTAAAATACAATGTGTAAGCTACAGTATTGAATTGATGGTAAAAATTCTGGGCCTAAATCTCATTAGGATTCTGCATATGGCACTTGTAAAAGATTATAAAGAAAATATTTAGTCTTGACATTCTATGTAAATGCCTAAGCTTGAGTGTTATGAGATGCTTGAATGTTATGAGAAATAAAATAGCCCAAATGACGTTCATTTTAAGTTTTATTTAGAAATAGCATAAAATGCTTGTTCATTTAACTTAATGATGCTTGCATTTACTGTGCAAGTGACTAGTATACCTTATAGAACTGAATCTCAGACATTCATTCATACAATTCTTTGGGCAACATTCCATAATTCTTCATTCAATTTTAAGGCTTAAAACTTAAAAACTGTTTTCGTTAAGGTTCATAATTTTTCTCAAAACAACCATGTAAGGTAGATAATGCAAGTATTATTGCTACATATTTCTCCATATGAGGGATCAGAGGATCTGAGAGTAAGTAACTTAAGCAGATAACAGGTGAAGTGAGGAAGAGAAAATAAGCAAATTTATAGTGTGAGAGTTGGGATCTGAACACAGGTCTTCTGGCTACCAGTCCTGTCGTCTGTTTACTATGAAGCATCACACATTTCCTTCTTTGACTGTTTTGTTTGATATCTGATTTTCTTTGCAATTTGGGAATGGCAGGGAAGGTGGCAACTAGATGGCACAATAAATTGCCAGGCCCTGAGTCAGGAAGACTCATCTTCCTGAGTTGAAAATCTGAACTCAGCCACCTACTAGCTTTGTAACCCTGGGCAAATCACTTAACCCTGTTTGCCTCAGTTTCTGCATCTGTAAAATGAGCTGATGAAGGAAATGGCAAATCACTCCAGGATCTCTGACACCACTGAAAAGAACTGAACAACAATTGAACATTTTTGAAAGGTCATTGTAAATTCATAGTCCACATTGGCTGTGAAAATCAAAGGTTCTAATTAAATGACTTTACAACTATCAGTAACCTAATGGCATAGAACAATCTTATTCATCAGTATTCTTCTTGATGGTGCTTTTGTGTCAACTAAGGATAGAAAGAATTCAAGTTCATGCATTTTTGTTTGGTCTTCTATCCCCAAGGTGTTTTTCTCTTCACTTTAGTACTTCTACTTTGATTGGGGCCAAAAGCAATAGAAAGTCAATTCTGAAATCCTGATATCCACTGTGAAATGCAAATACACTTCCATAAATCCAAGTCAATGCAAAGTTCTCAATTAAATCATTAATCTCTATAAGGAAATTGGAAGCAAGAGTACAGCATAGATTTTTTTTTTTACTACTCCACTCCTTGAAGATATTAGTTGAATTTCAGTCTTTAATTTAATCATTGAATTTTAGAGAAAGATTCACAGAAGACATAAGGTCAAATGACTTGCCCCAAATCACCAGCTAGTAATAAATAGGATAGCCAGGATCTTTAAACTCAAGTCCACTAATTGCAAATCTAGCTCTTTCCCTTAGATTACTATACTGCCTCTCTCATAGTTATCTCTAGTTCCTAAATTACATTTGGTACTTTTCTCAGAATTCTCCTCATTCAATGTGTTTGCAATATTGAAGTAATCCAAAGTGGATGTGTAGGGTAGCCTCAGCATAGGGAAGGGAATGTGGGTTAGGGATGCAGATGGGAATGGAGATGAAATGAAAATGGGGATAGAGATAAAGAAGAGAAAATCTTCTGTCTACCCAATCCAAAGCTCAAAATCTCAGATCTGGCAGTAGGAGGAATACTAGAAATGTCTTACTTTACTGTTATGAACACATTTAATAAAAGCAATCTATAAAGATATATTTTAATGTTGTAAAGTGAAAGGAAGCCTTTTCTCGGAAAGAAAAGTCTATTGATAGTCCCAGGCATGAATCATAGACTCTCAGAGTTGAGGGAGATATTCCAGTTAGATACCATCTGGTCCATCATCCTGCTCCAAAACTGAAATCCCTGATAGATGGTCACCTCTTCCGTTAGGTATCTCAAATACTCAGGGAGGAGAGGGGAGGCTTACTCACTACTTTCCAAGGCAACACATTCCATTTTAGGATAGTTTCCATATGGTTAGAAAGTTCTTTCTTCTCTTAAAATGAAATCTCCCTGTATATAATTTCTGCTTATGGGTCCTCTATCTTACCTATGGAGCAAAATAAGCTTTCAAATCTTTTTACATCATACTCCTTCAAATATTTAAAAACAGTTACATGTCTTGTCTTTCAGATTAGAAATCTTCAATGCCCTAATACAACAATGGTTACTAGACATCTTGCCATTCTAGTCACCCTCCTTTGAAAGCAGTTTATTTTATTATTGTTCTTAAAATGCAATGATTGGATCTGAATACAATACTTCAAATGTGGTATACAACCAATACAAAATATACTGAGGTTAACTCCCTTCATACATACAATATGCTTCTATTAATGTAACTAATGTTTTCTAACATACTCAACAACTGTTAGATTGGTTGATTTTGGGGTTAATAGGCAGTCAGAACTACCAGATTTTTCTTACAAGAATTATTTTTTAAGACAAGCTTTCCCCATTTGGCACTTGTGCAATTTATTTTTCAATTTAGGTGAAGTCCTCTGTTCTTGCTTCATTTCATTTTGTTAATCTGGGTTCATTGTTCCAATCTGTCAAAACAGAAATTTGAGTTACCTAGTACATGAAAATACTCTCTAGAATGGGAGTTCTTAACCATTTTTATGTAATGGACCCTTTTGGCAATCCGGTGAAGCCTATGGATCTTTCCTCAAATTAATGTTTTTAAATTCATAAAACAAAATACACAGGGCTATAAAGAAAACCATTTATACTGAAATAGTCACCAAAATATTTTGAAAAACAAGTTCATGGACCTGAGATTAAGAATCCCTGTCCTAAAGGATAAACAAGTGGCCATCTTCTTGAAAAACCCCAAGAAAGAAGTCACTATCTCATTAAGGAGATCATTTGATTTTCATTCAGCTATAAGTCAACAGTAATTCTTCATTGTTCTGAGCCCAAATATCTTTCCCAGTAACTTCTACCCTTTGAACCTAGCCTGGACTTAGTCCTAACAAACCAGTCAAACTTCTGCAGAACTGTGTATATTGAGCTTATAATTTTGTGGTTTTAAAAAAATACAATTAATCTGGGATTCTTTGGGAATATGTAGTAGCACCAGAGATCACTGTCTAAATCTTCAAAACCTTCCATTCAATGACTCATTACATTAAAAGTTTGCCAGGGATTAACATCAAGCTTGTTCATTTGTAGACTGAATTTCACCTTCATATTCATTTTGAAAATTAAGACATTTTTCTGTCTCCGGGATCTCAGACCCTGTTTAATTTTCCATGATTCCTCAATGACAATGAACAGTGATTCTTCTGTCTTACAAACACTATCTCCTACCCTCTTCCCTATTACTCTCCTAAGAATGATTGTAGCATTTCTTCTATATCATTCTTTGTTCCAAGCAGGGGAATGCTGGTAAATTTTTAACAATGCACTTGCCCCTCCCCCCAAAATTTATTTTAATTTATATTATTAGAATTTTCTGAATCACTGTCTTAAGTCTAGACAAGCAAAACAATAAATCAAGGCCTGATTTGTAGCCTTTCCTGACACCCAAGTTATAAAGACTACACTGAAAATGTTTAACGCTGGCTCTCACAAGCCAGTTTGAGTTGTCTCCAGCATACCTCTAATTCTAAGTCATGCCTTTGTCTCCTGTGCTATCTAGTTTACTATTTTATGTTCAAAATATTTTTATCTTTAAATTTCAGTTTAAAATCCTTTTAAATCAAATATATAAATGTCCTGCCAAAATATTGTTTGCAGATTTCATGTGATAAGAAGGATTGTATCAATAAATATTTATTAAGTGCCTACTAGAAGCAAAGTTAGGAAAATAAATCAGTCAGAAAGCAAGTACTGGCCCTATAAGGAACAAAGTGGCCGTGTTTGAGAAAGCAGTGAAACAGAGTCTTCCGACCTACCCCTGCCACCATCTTGTGCCACCTCATTTAGAGGTTTTTGGAATTTGTTTATTTCAATGTCGATAGTGAAGGGTAGGGACTTGAAAGGTGAAGGATGGAAGTTAAAAAATTATAAAATTCAGACAAGTTCCTGTAGTTTATTTAAACCATGATGTATTTTGATCTAATATCTCTTATTTCCATCTTCATCAAGTGAATGTTTTCTAATATACATGCGTGATTAGTTATTTTAGATCACACACAAGTGGGAAAAGATACAAGGGGCTAGCTGGAATAGGAAGAAATGAGCCAGGAGAGTTATTACTTTTGATGAGATGAAAATGAACCCTTGATAAGAGTTTAGGGAAGTACTGGCAGGGAAACAACTGGTCTTATCTGTGCGTATGCAGTGTAAGGATGATATTAGAAAATAAGTATGGTTTTATTAGTTTAGGTATAAAAAGTGGAGTTCTGGTTTGAGAAAGAACTGGAGTTTGAAGCAGAGCTGAGAGATCATGTTAATTTCAATTGCTGACAGTTATAACCATTTTTCTGTATCAATTATTCTCTCTGGCAGTTGGGAGTAGCTCTCTGGCAGTTGGCAGAGACACACTCAGAGACTCTCTCTCAGAGTTGGAGGATATAACATCTCTGTCTCTCTCTCTGTGTCTGAGGGAAAGACCTGAAGGACCTCAATGTTTTCCTTTCCCAACTTGGAAACATTATTGACTATCTACTATGGTTTTTATAGATTGATTTAACTCTGGGAAGACCAAAGAAAAACCTTGTCTTTGATTTGGACTCTGAGTCTGTTAAGACTCAGAGTCCTGGAGGCAGCTGAGTACATCAGTGGATTGAGAGTCAGGCCTAGAGACGGGAGGTCCTAGGTTCAAATCTGGCCTCAAACACTTCCCAGCTGTGTGACCCTGGGCAAGTCACTTGACCCCCATTGCCTAGCCCTTACCACTCTTCTGCCTTGGAGCCAATACACAGTATTGACTCCAAGATGGACGGTAAGGGTTAAAAAAAAAAAAGGAATCAGAGTCCTAACTTGATTCTTCTTGAGACTCAACCAGCTAGCCTTTGCTATTTTATAATTTGAAGATGAAGTTATTTTTACAGCAGAAAAGCCTCTGGATTTAAAGCTTCTAGGTCCTGTTGAACAGAACACCTGGGCCCAGAACACCATCAGGTGATTTTACCAGATATAGAATGCTGAGGGGCTATTCAACCACCTTCCCTTAATATTAATGGAAAGCAAGTGCTCCTATGAGTTGGATACATGTAAATCTTCTTTATTTCTCTGTAAAGCATGGGACTCCACTTTCTAAAAGGTCTACAGAAAAACCTCATATCTGCTACATTGCTGTAAATAGAGAGTTTCTTTTCTTTCTCAATTGTCTCATTCTTCAATTTACTACACTCCTGGGTTTTGTTGCTCTGTACCTCCTTATCCTTTTGATTTCCTTAATAGTCCTCTAAACTTTCTGATGTAATGGGGAGAGTTCAATATATCAATAACACTGTGATATCCTCTAACTGGATACTTTCCTCACTGGTTGAGTTTGTAATCTATCCATACCTTATCTTGTACAACTCTTAGTCATACATTCCTGGAAATTCTTCATAGGAACTTATCTAAATAGTTTGGGATCCTTTTCCAGAAATCTTAATTTTTTATAATTATCAAAAGAGGCTATATACTGACCCTGGCATAATAGTTATCTTTTACTCTCACAATATGATCAATCACACTCCCTTTCTTGTCATACATTTATTTGCAGTTTTTCATTAAAAGTGTGTTTTAACTTATTTGTGCCTACCACACATCTTTTGCCTTTGGGTACAACAAAACTTTAATTTTTCAGAGACTATAGTAGTCTTTGCTTTTTAGTCATGTGGTATCATCAAAAGATCTTTGGGGAGAACTAGGTAGCTCAGTAGATTGTGATCAAGGCCTAAAGACAGGAGGTCCTGGGTTAAATCTGACCTTAGACACTAAAAAAAAAAAAAAGACCTCTGGTGTTTCATTTTGTTTTTTAAGCAATCTGGTTGATACCCATCTTTTGCCCTTATTCACTCTGGTCCTAGTTCACTATCAAACAATATTTAAGGTTCATAGTGAACTGAGATATAGATATAGATATAGATATAGATGTAGATGTAGATGTAGATATAGATATAGATATAGATATAGATATAGATATAGATATAGACATAGACATAGACATATAGATATAGATATGGATATAGATATAGACATATGTGTGTATATGTGTTTGTGTGTGTGTGTGTGATATGGCGATGGAAGAGTCTTTAAAGTGCTATTTTGTTCTATCAAATCAAATGTTTTCTTAATTGCCAACAAAGCAAAAGGAAAGTGAGATAGTGTATTTGTTTGACTTTTTTTATCAATCATGATGCTCTTCACCAATAAATCTGTCAATATGTAATATTTCTTGACCATGGAAGGGTATTAAACAAAGAAAAATACAAAATGAGACAAGTCTTGCATATCTCCCTTCATTTTCTATGCTACAATAGTGGTAGAGGGGCCAAAAAGAGAAAAGACTATGCTAAGATTCACAATTATTTAACTGTATGGACATTAACTTGGCTATTAGGACTCTAAATGTGAGATCTTTGTCCAGTGATTAATGAGCTAATATGCTGCTGAAGGAAATGAATCACATGCATATTGACATCTTTTTTTCTATAAATCAAATCAGAAGTTATAATGATTCATGGCCCATTGATCAGTCTATTATTAATGATCCTCTCTAGTCCTAGCTAGGCTGGTTCCTAGGATGATAGGCGATAGAGCAAGTGGGACAATTCTTAAAACCTCTCTAGCATGATGGGGGGTGCCGGAATTTATGTTCTGCTGGGACAGACTCAGAAACCTAGAGTCAGCACCTTACCATGCCACTGCCAATGAGGCATTAAAATGGGACTTTGTAAGAGTTAACGTACCAAAAATATACACAGATTTAGCACTTTAGTGTCTCAAGTAGGAAGACCAATATAAGACACAGAGCCAGTCATTGGAGCTTTTCTCTCAATGGCTAAAGTTCTTGGATTTCGAATTAAGTGAAAGTACTTTGTGGGTCCTCCAGGGGGCACTCCACTCCTACCCCAAGACCAAAAGTCATCATTGGAATTGTTTCCCCATCATTTAGTTCTGTTCACTCAGTGTCTTTTAGAACACAGAAGAGCTTATGGGACTCAATAACTTTTGCTGTCTCTAAGATACTGGGTCCCTCCTTGCCCCCTTTGAACCCTCTAACTTCTGTGATCTGCTAGATGTTTATAGTTAGCATTAATTTGCACCAACATAACAAGATATCTTCTTCAATCATAAAAAAAAAAAATGTAGTGAGACCCTTAACCACTGATATTCCCAAACCTTTCATTCACTTTCCTGTAGCCATTTGCTTCCTTTGTTCCATTCTTGATCTCGTGATTATAAAATCTTAGAACTGGACCTGGAAAAGACCTCTAAGGCCATTGAATCCAATTTCCTCATTTCACTGATGAGGAAAAAAAGACCCAGGACTGTTAATCTTCTTGATCTGGCTCATTTAAGACAGTTTCATTCAATAATTTTACATAATTTTTAGATTTTCTCCATTTCACATAAGAAATACATTTTACTAAGTTCCTTGATTGATCATTAGATCATTAGAAATCAGCCATTAGTTTTTATTTTGTTTTGTTTTGTTTTTGAAAGCATATATTCTTCTGTGTTAATGAAGAATAGAGGTAGGGCCATAAAACTGTGTGTGTATATGTATATATATATATAAAATAAAACATTTGGCCTAGCATTACCAACTATTAGGTCTATTTCCCAAAGAGATCAAAAATAGGGGGAAATATTTGGAGCAGCTCTTTTTGTGGTGGAAAAGAACAGTAAACTGAAGATATTTCCATCAGTTGGGGAATGAATGAACAAATTTTGTTATATGATTATAATGGAATACTATTATGCCATAAGAAATTATGAACAAGACCATCCCAAAAAATGGAAAGATTTATATGAAGTGACACAAAATGAAGTGAGCAGAACCAGGAGAATATTGTGCATGATGTCAGCAATAAAATCTAATGATCAACTGAATAACAATTATTATAAGCAATGTGAGGATCCAGGACAACTTCAAGGGGCTCATGACAAAATAAGCTATCCATCACCATAGAAGGAATTGATGGGCTATGAATACAAATTGAAACATATTATTTTTCAATTTATTTCCTTTGTGAGTTTTTGTTTTTTTTTTTATGAAAGCAAT
Organism: Monodelphis domestica; assembly: GCF_027887165.1. Taxonomy (NCBI): domain Eukaryota; kingdom Metazoa; phylum Chordata; class Mammalia; order Didelphimorphia; family Didelphidae; genus Monodelphis; species Monodelphis domestica. The sequence goes on from NC_077229.1 coordinate 372,424,219, forward strand.
ATGTATCTTTCACAACATGATGAACATGGAAATATGTATTGCAGGATAGTACATATATAACCTATGACATTTCTTTCAGGGAGGAAGGGACAGGACATGGATTACAAAATATCAGAAAACAATAATTTAAAATTGTATCTATAGATAATTTGGAAAAATAATAATCATAAATAATGGAGGTAGGGATTAACAATTTATAATCCTTTGAATTTATTTATCTTAAATTTCCTTATAAACAAAAATAGTCAAAAATCTACAATTCTATGGCTCATGGTGGTTAATTAAATAATATTTACCTTTTATAGCACTTTCCTCACAAGAACCCTAAATGACTACATAAGTATTATTATTCCCATTTTGTAGGTGAGGAAACAGAGTCTTAGAAAGATTAAATGCTTTGTCCATAAGTCCAAAGTCAGCACCTGCCAGAGAAATTGACCAAAGCACCATCCCAGTGCACTCACCCCTGCACCACACTTAAAATGCTTAAACCTAAATCAAATGTTTTAACCTAACTAAACCTCTAATATCTCATACATATAACAACATCTTATTACATCACTGAATTTGAATTAACTATAAATTTTCACCTACTTCTTACTGAAACAAATTAGAGACATGAAGAGTTAGAAAATATATTATTTGGGTTTTTAGTCTTTCAGAGATTCTTAAGTGGAAATGGCACAATAGCAATGTTTTAAGGGTTTTCTGATTAAGTATTGCTTCTTTTATGGTTCTTTTCAGGGAGGCAATCTTTGTATTCTTTCAATTTATATACTTTGTTTCCTATGTTCTTAAATTTGGGGCAACATTCTTGTGTTATTTTTTTGTTGTTGTTGTGGGTTTTTTGTGTTTGTTTTTTATTTTATTTGTCACATTCTTCTGGGAAAACTATCGGCCTTTAGATATAGTCCTTGAGATCACTTTTTCTTTTAACATTACTGCTTTTCACTTCTCTTCTATTTTATTCTTCATGTCTTTGTATTTATTTTTCTAGTCAGTTCTTATTTTTCTTGTTTCTTTAGTGAGATTTGAAACTGTGAATTGGAACACACAACCCAATTAGCCAACCCTCACTGATTAGCAGTTAGGAAATTCTGTAGAAAGGAGCCCTTGCTTTGATCTCTCAAAACAAAAATGGCTAGACCACCAGAGTTAAGGTAGTGAGTCAGCTTAAAGCCCACTTTCCTGCTTTTCAGCCTCTCTAGTTTTTAAAATTTAACTGGACTTTGCTCAAAGAGGATAGCACGTGGTCTTAGCAGTTTAGCCTGAGGGATAAGGGAAGAAGGCTTGTGACCCCTCCCAAACTTAGTTTTAAAAAGGAGCCTCAGCCTCAGACAAAAGGCTTTGTTTTCTGCCCTTTCACCCAGAAGAATTGATTGGATTAGGGCTGTGCATAGAACCACACCCAAATGCCTAGTGAAAAGAAAATTTACAACAAAATAAGATCCTAGTCAGTAGAGCCATCTACTGACAGAAGGCAAAATTACAGGCAACTTAATGATTGACTTTAGGAATATATGGTTAGAGCCAGTTCACAACTTACTTAACAACTGGCTTTTCAGCTCCATGACCAAATTTGGAAATGTATTATTCCTTGTCTCTTTGAAATGGCTCATCCCAGAGAACTTATGGCAATGTCTAATCACCTTACTACTCCTTGGGATTTTAATTGTTGGAGCTGTAATATTGTAACTATTTTTTCTCTAAGAGACCTGGAAAATACCATATATAAGATAGAGAATCAAGTAGGAGAATTATGTCAGTCTCCCCTTGGGAAAATATGCAGAACACAATACTCGGCTTAAGCTTATAGAGGAAAGTTTGGGGGATATCATAGCTTATATGAAAAGCATTAAAAGAGACTCGATAGCATCCCAGAATAGAAGAGATTTACCTCTCCACACTTCATCATTATCAGAATCCCTGTCCCACCCTGCTCTACACAATTTGGCTCCTAGTTCTCAAACCATCCCCTTCCATACCCAACTTCTTCCCCCCCTCACTACCCAACCCACTCCTCCCCCTGCCCATGCCTCCTGCCCCATCCCCTCTGCCCTGGTCACCCCCCACCTATGCCTTCTGTCCCACCCCTTCAGCCCTAACCCCGACCCCCACTCATGATACTTCCAGCCCCAACCCCATTGCCCAGGCTACCCCACCTACCCATGCTACCTGCCCTGCCCACACTACCTAAATACCCCCCACTTCTAACCATTCCACCCCTTCCACTTCTCTTACTTACCCCATTGAAAACAGAGCAAGAAGCCTAGAAACAGGAACACCAGATAATTCAGATAGAAGTTTATTTCCATTAAGGAAAGTACCCACTTTTAATAAAAATGGGGACTTGATATCTATAAAACACCATACACCTCTCAGCCCTGAAAAATTTTTTTAAATTCAAGGAAGACCTTCCCTCATTTGAGGAAGAACCAATATTAATTATTAAAAAATTGGAGAACATATTCAAAACTTTTGACCTCACTTGGATGGATGTTGAAAATTTATTAGAAACATTTCTGAAAAACAAAGATAAAAATAAAGTCATCTCTCTGCTCATCAGAAGCAAGATAGAGGAGCAAATTTTTGGCCAACTGAAGATCCACACTGGAACCCCAATGTTGAACTAGATTACACAAAACTAAACCAGGCCAGAGAAGCATTATTGAAATCCATGAGAGCATGCTCTTATAGAACTGATTCATGGTCAAAATTTGAATGAACCCAACAAGAAATTGATGACACTCCCTCCCAGTTTATGGACAGACTTGTTGATGTAGGAAATACATATATAGACCTTGATTTGTCCAGAGAAAGGGACATTAGACAAATGCATAGACAATTCATTGAGAATTGTTGTTTAGTGGTAAAAGACTACTTTAAACCTAGTTGTCCTAATTGGGACTCTATGGACCTTGAAGAATTAAGAAGAGTAGAAGTCTATGTTTATAAGGCCCATGCAAAAAAAGTGAGGAAAACAATAAGTCAGTGTAAGACTTAAGGAAAGAAATTGAAAGTAAGAGAGAGACCATAGTCCCTTAGCAGGAATCCACAGATAAATCATTAACATGCCTTTATTGTGGAAAGAGAGGCCATGTAATGATGGTCTATAGGAGCTGGCTATGGGAAAAAAGAAATAATAACAACTTTAGAAATAATAACTATAGGAATCATAATGCCAATCAAAATAATGACAGTGCTCAAAATGAGGCAAATGATACTACACAACAAAATGCCCAACAACAATATAAAAAATGAGGCTTGTCCACACTATACTCTGGGTGAAAATCCCCATTAGCATGGGGAATTCCAGAAAACTTCCCAAGCATCTTATGAAGGTGTGATGGGGAGGGGAGGGCCTTGGAATCAAAGAGTGAAACTTTCAATTTTCCAGACCCTGATAATTTAATGCCAATAATCCCTATACATTCCCCACCACATAGTAAGGAACCTCATGTCACTTTAAAGGTTGGAAATTCATGCTATGATGGTCTTTTGGACACTGGGGCATCTAGGTCAGTTTTGGTAAGAAAATCAGACACAAAACGTGACTCTATTGGCTCTCTAAATGTGGTAGATATATCAGGAACAACTTTAAAGGTCTCAAAACTTTCTCCTTGTATATTATGTGTGGGACCCAATGGCAAGCACCTCCATAGATTTATATAGGATTTGAGAGCTGTGAAAAATCACATTATTAAGACACACTCTGTAGTTTCCAACATAAATACTATCATTTCCTCTGTTCCTAGCATAGGTACATACTTTACCATAGTGGACTTGCGCTAAGCCTTCTTTTCCATATCCACACATGAAAACTCCAGGCATATCTTTGCTTTCACCTGGAAATGCTATCATATACATGAAGTCATTTGACCCAGGGGTTTGTGGAAATCCCAAGTTTATTTGCACAAATTTTGAGCCAAGACACAGATAATATAAATTTTAAAAACAGCAAATTAATCAAATACATAGATGATCTACTCTTGGCTTCAACAGATGCAGAAGCATGGTAGGAAGATAGTAAACACCTTCTTTTGGAATTACACAAAAGAGAGCATAAGAACTTGAAGGATAAGGTTCAGTGTTGTCTCCCCAAAGTAGAACATTTGGGGTTCATTCTAACTGCTGGTGCCTGTTCTATTTCTCCCAAGCAAATTTTAAATATTTAAAAATTGAGTGCTCCTGCCACTAAGAAACAGGTAAGAGAAATTTTAGGAGCAACAGGGTTTTGTAGACAATGGATCCCTTGTGATGGGGAAATTACTAAGTCCCTTATAGCACTAACAAGGGATTCAGTCCCTGAAACACTTAAATTAGAGCCAGAAAACCTGTAGGCTCTATACGATCTGAAACAAGATATCCTTTCTGCCCCCTGCTCTAGGCATCTCTGATTACAACAAGCCATTTACTTTGTATGTACATGAGAGTAGAGGGATAGCTTCAGGCGTTTTAACTCAAACTTTGGGACCTTCTCAGCGCCCAATTGCTTATTATTTGACCCAGCTGGACCCAGTAGCTGCAAAAGCACCACCATGTCTTAGATGTGTAGCTGCTGCAGCTTTACTAGTGGCAAAACTGCTGATCTAGTATTGGGATGCCCATTAACAATTATGTTCCCACATGAGGTAGAAGCATTGTTGTTAAGGCATAGAACACAGGTATTTTCTGATCAGTGAATTAAAAGGTATGAAATAATCCTGTTAAACAATGAAAATATTACCTGTACAACTCTTAACCCTGCCACTTTGCTTCCAGATTTACCAACTTCAGGAGAACCATTACACAGTTGTGAAACACTGGTGTCCATGGCAGAAAAGCTTTGAGATAATCTCTTGGACACTCCCTTAGACAACCCAGATCTAGTCTTATTTACGGATGGTTCTTGTTTTATGAGGGATGGCATACACTACACTGGAACTGCTGTAGTCACAGAATTTGCCACTGAGTGGTTAGCTTCACTGCCCTCTAATATTATTGCTCAAGGTGCAGAACTCATAGCCCTAAAACACACCTGTATAATTGCCAAGGATAAAAAGGCAACAATTTATACGGAATCTAGATATGCTTTTGGCATTTGTCACTCAGTCAGGATGCTATGGCTCCAGAGAGGATTTTTAACCTCAGCTGGAAAATCCATAGCTAATGCAGAAATTATTAATGAAGTTCTTTCTGCTCTCCAGCTGCCCAACACCCTAGCTATAGTTCATTGCTCTGCCCATACAGATGGCACTGACCCTGTCTCTATGGGAAATGACCAAGCAGATACCACTGCAAAACTAGCAGCCATAGAAGGGCCTGAATTAATTTTAACATTAACAACCACTGATGACTTAAATTTATCACTTTCCTATAATGAAAAGGAAGTGGAAAAATGGAAGCAAAAATTCAAAGCAAAACAGATTAATGGAGTAAGGGTGTCATCTTAAGGAAAACCCCTGCTCCCTAGAAGTTTCTGTCACCAAATTTGCCAATCTGTTCATAAAAATGATCACTTTGGTATTATGGACTCTGTTAAGAGAGTATGGATAGCCTCTGATATAACTACTATACCCTCTAAAGTGTGTACAGCCTGCTCTACCTATCAAGCATATAACCAACATGCATTTCGTGTCAAAGCGTTTGGTGGGCATCCTCTGGCTTACACACCTTTTGAGCACCTACAGATAGATTTAATGACAATGCCAAAGGCTGGACATTATAAATTTTGTCTAGTCATAGTAGATCAACTGAGCAGATGGCCAGAAACATTTCCTACAGCCCAAGCCACAGCAGCTTTTGATGCTAAGGTGCTTTTAAAAGAGATTATTCCTCGCTTTGGCCTGCCAGCACATATTGATTCAGTTAGAGGAAGTCATTCTACTGATTCTGTTCTAAATCAGATATATACTTGCTTGGGGATAACTCCCATATTCCATGTGTCATATCATCCCTAAAGCTCAGGCCAAGTTGAAAGAATGAACAGAGAACTTAAAACTGTGATTGGCAAATTATGCACTGAGACACATTTAAAATGGCCTGAAATTCTCCCTCTGGCCCTATTTTATCTTAGAAGCAGGTCCAAGGGAGGCCTACACATCTCACCATTTGAGATCCTTTTTGGACATCCGCCTATACAGGCTAAGCCTTTCTCCCCAGCATATACATCACTATTAGGGGGAGATACTTCTATTGCTTCCTATATACAGGAATTATAGCACAAACTGCATGAACTTCATGAATCTGGAGTTGCAGTACAAATAGGAACATTAGACTTTTCACTTCATGATCTGAACCCAGGAGACAAAGTGTATATTGTAAAATTTATTGGGAAAGGAAATAGGAAGATTGGAAAACAGGGGGATAAATGGGAGGTTTGTATGGGGTAAGGAGGAGTTAAAGGGAGAGAGGGAACACTGCTTGGTGAGGCAAGGGAGGGAGATGCCCCCTGCTGAGAGGAAACAGCAGGGGTCCAATAAGGACAGTTTGTCTTTGAATGACTGAAACTGAAGTTCAGCTCCCTCTATGACCAGAAAAGATAGTCCACTTATCTGACTGCGAATTCAAATAACATAAAGTTTAATAACTAGTTGGGATTGGAGTTTTTCTCAGTTTCAGACCTGAGGCCAGGCCCCAGAGGCTGGCGGAGAATTTGTCCCACTCCCGTCTACTCTCGTTGTTCTAATTCAGAATCTTAGCAGTACACAGAAAGCAAACAAGAACAATTCTAACCTTTAGAAGCCTGTGTCTTTGGGCTGAACCAAGAAGAGCATGCCACTCCAGACTGGGCTGAACAAGCTCCTCTCTCCTCCGACACCCGGAAGCCACTCCTCCACGGCAGGAAGCAAGTGCTAGTCACAAGACCCAACTGCCACTCCCAGTTGGCCCTTCCCCCACACAAACTGTTAGTCTAGTTTCCTTTCCACAATCATGCCCTTTTTTTGTTGTGACCTTCCCAAGGTCACATATTTATATTATAGTTACCAATTTACTAAATCTACTCTAAGGATTCTTTGCAGGAAAGTAAGGGTAAGGGTAATTTTGAGGTTTTACATTAAATTCAGTACAATAATGTCGAACAAAACTATTACAAAAATTTGAATCTTAGTGAGAATACTACTTATTCTAAGTTAACTAAAACTAATACCTTATTTACAGAAATTATTTACATATAATACAAAAATACACATTGTTCCACATCATGATGTCAGTCAAATAGAAATATCTATTGATCTTTCTATTTGCCTAAGACCTTATGGAACTAACTATATATATATATATATATTTACATTTTGCATAAATCCAATTTCAGATACATGTTTATATAAACAAGGTCTCTCAATATGTTAGTGATTTGGTGTTTTGTGTCTAATAGTGTTGTGTTGAATTAATACTTATCAAGTTTCTTCAGATTTCCACTTCTCATGTTGACTGATGGATCTCTTCTTTCTTCCATGTTACGTAGTGATGCATGCTATTTCCTTAATATGTGAAATTACTTTCGTTTTATTATTTCAACACACTCAATCTTACATATAAGTCTCGTTTTCCATCTGTCCTCTAATATAAACAAATTTACAAAGTTCAAAATCTTAGCTGTCCATTTCAGCTTTTCCTCTTTGTTTCTTGTCTCTAGCATCTTTTCTTGATGCTTTTCCTCTGGACTGGTTTAAAATCTTTACCTCTGGGATGCTTTTCCTCTGGGTTGCTTTTCCTCTGGGCTGGGAAGTTGTCTTGAACATTATGTGTCACTATTAATTCTTTGTGTTGTACTTTTTATGTTAATCAGTTTTTGTTTTCATTTCTCAGCCCTATCTGTTGTCTAATTATCTTCGGTGTCTGTTACAGTGGTGTTGAACTTTTTCTGGTTTCACGTGGGAACAGTGAAACCATGAGTCTTTCCCTGCAACTTTTATAGCTGTTGGGGTAGTAAGCAATACTTCATGTGGTCCAGTCCATTTTATGTCTGTAGCCAATTTTCTATTGAAATTTTTTTAAGTATACTATGTCTCCTGGTTTGATATTGTGCAAATTGTAATCCAGGGGTACTGTTTGTTGTATCAAACCCATTTCATGCAATTCTGCTATTCTTGTCTGTTAAGCTTGTATATATTGACAATCTCCACCTATCATGGCAATGTAAACTGGTTTACAAGTCCTTCCTTGCCAAATTGCGTGTCCATATAGCATCTCAAATGGAGAGATGTGCAAATCTCTGCTGGGTCGTGTTCTAAGATGGAACAGAACTAATGGCAGAATGTTTGTCCATTTTTGGTGTGTTTCTGCACAAAATTTTCCTATCAATGTTTTAATGTCTTTATTTAATCTTTCCACTTGCCCTGAACTTTAGGGATGATATGGTGTGTGGTATGTTGCCTAGATTTTTATAAATTTCATTTAATATTGACTGAGTAAAGTGACTTCCACGGTCTGAGTCCAATTTTGAGGGAATCCCAAATCTAGGTATGATTTCTTTTAATAGGATTTTGACCACAAATGCTGTGTTGTTCTTTTTGGAAGGAAAAACTTCTGGCCATATAGTCAGTCTGTCTATGATGACAAGGCAATACTTAAACTCTTTGTCTTTTGGCATATTGATAAAATCTATCTGTATGCATTCAAATGGAGTATATGCTAAGGGACGACCTCCTAAGCCTTTGGTCTTATAAACTCCCTGATTGAATTGCATACAAATTTTACATTTTTGACAAATTCTTATCGCATATGAGGATATTCCTGGTGCAGTCCAAAATCGTCTCACTGAATCGATCACAGCTTGGGTTCCACAGTGTCCTTGTTCATATATTGCATTGCACACATGATAAAATAAATTTTTAGGCAGGATGGGCTTGCCTAGTTGCGAAAACCATATTCCTCTTATTTGTTTTGCTCCTAAGTTCTTTATCCACGATTGAATTTCCTGCTCATTATAGGCATCAGTTAGATTGTCCTGTTCAACTGTTGAGAAATTCAATATTTGAAAAGGTTCTTCTCTAGCTCCAAATTTTGCAGTAATGTCAGCTCTATGGTTTCCTAAAGACACATGATCATTAGCCCCTGTGTGTGATCTACAGTGGATTATTGCCACTTCCTTGGGAAGTTGTACAGCCTCAAGAAGTTGTATTATTAGTTTGGCATATGCGATCTCTTTACCTGCACTTGTCAAAAATCCTCTATGTTTCCAAATTTCTGCAGTGGCATGAATTACTGAAAATGCATACTGGGAATCTGTGTAAATATTGACCCGTTTATCTTTACCGATTTGCAAAGCATTTAATAAAGCAACTAGCTCTGCCCCTTGAGCGTTCACGTGCTTTGGTAAGGATACATACCATAATGTCTCTGTTAGTGTTACTACTGCTGCTCCAGTATACCTTCCTCTGTTAACTATCCTGCTCGAACCATCAGTATACATTTCAATGTCAGGTTGTTCCAGGGGAGTGTTTTTTAAATAATTTCTTGGCTTTTCTACTACTGATATTGTTTCTTGGCAATTATGTATGGGTTCCCCTTCTAAAGGCAGATCTGGAATCAAGGATGCCGGATTCAATGGTTGGCAATGTTTTAAAGTGATGTTTTTGTTGCTTAGCAACACAATTTCATATTGAGAAAGTCTTTGCTGTGTGAAAGCTTGTAAATGACATTTCTTCAATATGGATTCTAGTTGGTGTGCAGAGTATACATTAAGTTTTGATGCTAATACCAAATCAGATGACTTTTGGATCATGGTTGCTATGGCTGTGATTGCTCTCAAACAGAGAATCATTCCTTTCTCAATTATATCTAGCTGTGTACTATAATATGCCACTGGCCTAAAATTGGGTCCTAAAGTTTGGACTAACACTCCAGAAGCTATGCCTCTTGCTTCATGTACAAAGAGATGGAATTCTTTGTTGTAGTCTGGAATACCTAAGGCTGGAGCTGTTATGATTGCTTCTTTGAGCTGTGCCAAGGCTTGGAGATGCTCTTTCATTAGTTTCAAAGGTTCTGTGACGGTGTTTTTGGTTAAGTCCATAAGGCATTTTGTTATTTGGCTATAGCCTGGGATCCATTGTCTACAGAAACCTGTCACTCCTAAAAAGGCTCTCAGTTGTTTCTTAGTCTTTGGCACACTGAGCTTCAGTATGTCTTCTACTCTTTTCTTAGAAATTTTTCTCATCCCCTTTTCCAAGATAAATCCTAGGTATTCCACTTTAGGCATGACCCATTGTAGTTTTGATTTGTAAACTTTGTGACCTTTCTTATACAGCTCTAGGAAGAGTTTTTTCTGTCCTAGAAACAAACTTTAGCAGATGGGGATGCAAGAAGAATATCATCCACATAGTGCCCACTTTTGCTTTCCTTGAATCGGATGTTCTGTAAATCTTGCTCCAAGATTTGGCAAAATGCTGTTGGGCTATCACAGAATCCCATTGGTAATCTTCCCCATGTCATCTGAGTCCCATTCCAAGTGAAAGCAAAGATTTTTTGGCTTTCCTTTGCAATTGGAATGCTAAAATAAGCACTACACAGATCAACAATAGTATAATATATAGAGTTACTTGGGATTTCTGAAATTATTTTAGATGGGCTTGGAATGACTGCATGGGACTTTTTCACAAAGTTATTTACTGCCCTTAAATCTTGGACCAGTCTCCACTGAACTTTTCCTTCAGAGTCACATTTTGTTTTCTTTATAGGTATGATTGGTGTATTATATTCTGAAATTGTTGGGATTAAAATTTTCTAACCCAACAAGCTTTGGATAATTGGGTTGATTCCATCGATAGGTTCTTTACTTGGGTTGTATTGTGGTATCCTTGGTGGTGTCCCTTCTTTAACTTCTACTTTTACTGGTGTTGCTGACTTTAGAATCCCTACATCTGAAGAATGTGTAGCCCAAAGTCCTTCGGGTATATCACTTGGTATTTCAAATATCATACCTTCATTCTGAACTTGTTCATCATCCACTTGCCCCATGAATAGCAATGGATAATGTTTTAAAGAGTCTTTGGGTAGATGTAGAAAGATTTTCCCGGATTTATCACATTGAATAGTTGCTCCAATTTTACACAAAAAGTCTCTCCCAAGAAGGTTGATTCTGGGATTAACAAGAATGTATGTTCTGTTGTTAGGGGTCCTAGTGTTACCATTTTTTATTTTAGTTTGTGTACTCTCTGTTTTTTCCCTGTAGCCCCAATTATTTGTACGTAACTTGTGATTTGGCTGTCTTCTGGAGATGTTTTTAAAACAGATTTAGTTGCTCCTGTATCAATTAGAGCTGGGTAGATCTCATTACCCACTTTTATCATGACCCTTGGTTCTGTGTTCTCATTTTGTTGGCACACTTGGACCATAGGTGCCTCTATTTCTATTTTGTTCAAATCCCAGTTTAGTTCTTCTGCTACAGACTTTTCTTGTTGCTCTGAACATTCATTTTGCAATCCATCATCAGTTTGCAAGGGATTTGCATTATCATGGAGACTTAAGGATGGCATGACAATGTTTGTGTTTGCTTTTTCTTGTGCAGTTACTATTGGTTGGAATTCTTCTGCATAAGGATTTAAAGTTGACTTTTCTATTATATCATTGGTATTTTCTTTTGTAATATCATCCCTGCTTTTCATGCCATTGTCTCCAGGAGGTCTGCTAATTTGAACGTTCTCTGTTATTGCATTTTCCTCCCCATTGGACCCTTCTATTGTTAGCTCATGTGCTTCAGTAAATTCATTTACACTTTTTGTATTACAGACTGTTGCCACTTTTGTTCCTTCTTTCTTTGTAGATTGTTCCACTGTTCCAAAAATTTTCTCTTTAATATCTGTTACATCATTATCTAATTGGAATTCTTCTTCCATCTGTTCTTTAGTTTTATTTTGTGCTTTTGGCACCCCACATTCTATATGCATGGAGTCTCCTTCCTTTTCATTTTTCCCTTTTCCTTTTCCATTTTTCCTTTTTGATGTTACCCCATGTGTGACAAGGAAATCACTTTAAAAGACTGATATATATTAATTTAAGGTCGCCAAGGAATTCAGCTATGTAATTCCTAAATGAAAACTCAAAGTCAGCCGTCAACCTTTTTATGGAGTTTAATTACAAACAGGAGGAAGAAAGGTATTAGAGATAGAGAGAGAGAGGGAGAGAGAAAGGGGAGAGAGGGGAAAAGGGCTTAAATACCCCTTCTGTTTAGGCTGGGCCAAAAGGCCCAAGCCCTTAGAGAGTTGAGGCAAAGAAAAGAGATCAGTCCCTATCACTCACGTGACCAAAATGGAGAAACAGTCTCAGGGGCCTCCACCTCCAGCTTCCTTCAGAACAAGCTTCTCAGAGCAAAACCTCTCCAACCAACCTCAGTCCTCAGACCCCCTTATCTTTAAGGAAACCATCCAAGTTCCCTCCCCTCAGTTCTCACATCTACCAATCACTGTCCATGTCTTCCCTGTGCCAATGATGGCTCTAGCTTAACCCAGGACAGCCCAGAGGTCTGTGGCTTTGCACATGTCTGTTGAAGGTCATATTCTCAAATAATTAAATCTTGATCTTTTGCTACAGCCCTTCCTAAATCCTGTTACCCTGAGTAGGGTGGAGATTGGAATAATTAAATTTTGATCTATGCTGCAGCCCTTCCTAAATCCTGTTAGGACTGAGTAGGGTGTAGATTGTAATTTCCAAGACCTGGTTCTGTCATTCCAAGTATCTCTATTGTATCAATTCTAAAATCAATCATGACTCAAAGAACTTCCTGTTCTATGCTTAAGCATAGGTCAAAGCTATTTCCATTTTTCAGCAAAAGGTTTCTGTCCTAAAGTAATCTTAAGAAGGGAGGAGGAGGAACCTCCCATGCCAATGGGGTTCACATTCCAATAGAGTTCCCACTATCAGTATGAAATTTTTCAAGTATGAAATTTCCCAATGGTGAAATTTCCAACATTTATAAGTCTAAGAAATTTTAAGGTTTACACATGTACCTGGCTTCATAACTGACTTTGTTTGGCAGCACCTGAGACTACTTGCGAATAACGTGGTTTTGCTCCTTGTTGGATGTACCTCTCCATGGTTTCTAAATTTGGTGCTTGCAATGATTTCTTGCAATTACAATCACAACATTTTGCATTTGTTTGTGTATTATTGCTGCTATACTTTACATTGCTTTTCCAAGACCTCGGTTTGTTATTAGCTTGGAATAATTGTGCCTTTAAATAACAGTCTCTAACCATGTGACCTATTTTTCCACAGAGGAAACATCTGGGTAAATTTCTCCTTTGATTGCTTTGAGTAATTTCTTGTGGGTTTGTATGATTGGAGAGTGGCTAGATTTTTTATCTCTTCAATTTCTTTATATTTACTTGAGTTATTTGCCTCCTTGAGCTTGGCATTAAGGTCTTTTATTATTTCATCCTTTTCCTCTAGCATTTCTTTATAACCTGAAAATATGTAAGTTGCAGTTTTTCTGAAATCTTCCAGACTTAGTGTTTCCCAATCTGGGCACTGAAGTTTAAAATATGATCTAATAGGTGTGTTACTACCTTTCACAAATTGTCTCCTTATGTGTTGGAGATTTTGTTCAGTTAAATTTTCAAATCCAAGCACATCCTCTGCTACTTCAATAACTCTATCGAGGAACTTTGATGGATGTTCCCACTTTCCTGTCTCAATCTCTCAAATTTTCCCCAAGTATTTGGTCTTTTTGAAAAACTTTTCATTGCCTCTAATAAGTCTTCTCTGGCCTTTTTTAGGTAACATAGATTTTCATTATTAGATAACTCTAAGTCTGTTCCTTCCTCTGGCCATGATGTTAAATTTGGATTTTTTTCTAGTTTCATCAATGAATTGTTGTTTTTCCCTTTTTGAAAATAATTCTGAGAGAAGAATTTCAGTGACCTGGAAATCTGGATCATAAAGCCTAATTGCTCTTTTAAATTCTTTTAAACATCTCATTGGTTCTGAAAACCAGGAAGGCATCCATCTTTTCAGACTTTCAAGGTCAGCTGTTGTAAATGGTCTATGTGTTTTAATATGAATTATGCCGCTATCTGGTTGTAGGCTTGTCTGATCTCTTAGTGGCAATATTGGTATTCCACTTTCAGCCCCATCTGTATTTTCTTGCTGAACTACATTCTTATTTTTAGGTATGTCTTGTTGTGTGTTAATACCTTTGCCACATTGTTTCTCTTCAGTCAGTTGCTTCATCATTTCCTTTATTTGCATTATCTCCTCCTTCATAGCTAAAATTGTCACAGCCATTTCATTATCTTTTGCTTTTTTCCCTAAAATTAGATGCACACCTATTTTTAGGGCATAGTATAATTTGGTTACTATGAATAATGCTCCAGCATATGTGGGAATGAATGAAATCAAGCGATACATACTTATATTCAGCCATTGCAAACTTTCATAGATGCTAAGCAGAAAATAAATATAATCCGGAGTCGTGACAAACAATAAGTCAAAAAACATAAAAGAAATATGCAATCTAGGCTAGAGTACCCATGGCAAGTAATAGTTTCTTTGCCATCTTGTATCTTGAAAAGCTTTTTGCAACAGAAAAAAATGTTTTTAAGTCTGGCCCTTTAAGAGTCGCCTCCTCCCTTCTGGAGGAGTGGTTTCTTTTGGGCGTGGTATCACTAGGCAGATTAGTTGCACTCAGCACTGCTCTCAAAATGGTTACTTTTCACAGTCACACAGGCTTTTGAAATGTATGCAGGCCCAACTTCTCTGAAACCTCCAGTTGCTTCCTTTTCCCAAATTCTTAACAAAAATAGGTTGGAAAACCTAGCTGGCTCTGCCAAAAACTGTAATATTTATTGGGAAAGGAAATAGGAAGATTGGAAAACAGGGGGATAAATGGGAGGTTTGTATAGGGGTAAGGAGGAGTTAAAGGGAGAGAGGGAACACTGCTTGGTGAGGCAAGGGAGGGAGATGCCCCCTGCTGAGAGGAAACAGCAGGGGTCCAATAAGGACAGTTTGTCTTTGAATGACTGAAACTGAAGTTCAGCTCCCTCTATGACCAGAAAAGATAGTCCACTTATCTGACTGCGAATTCAAATAACATAAAGTTTAATAATCCAGTTGTAATTGGAGTTTTTCCTTAGCTTCAGAGTATAGGGCCAGGCCCTAGAGGCTGGCGGAGAATTTGTCCCACTCCCGTCTACTCTCGTTGTTCTAATTCAGAATCTTAGCAGTACACAGAAAGCAAACAAGAACAATTCTAACCTTTAGAAGCCTGTGTCTTTGGGCTGAACCAAGAAGAGCATGCCACTCCAGACTGGGCTGAACAAGCTCCAATCTCCTCCGACACCAGGAAGCCACTCCCCCACGGCAGGAAGCAAGTGCTAGTCACAAGACCCCACTGCCACTCCCAGTTGGCCCTTCCCCCACACAAACTGTTAGTCTAGTTTCCTTTCCACAATATTAAGAATTTCAAGCATACTGGAGCAACTCAGCCTTCCAGGGAAGGGCCATTCCAAATACTGTTAACTACTCCAATGTCTATAAAAACTGGAGAGAAGGACTCTTGGATTCATTGCTCACATGAAAAGAGAGCATCTTCTATTGAAACTGATTAACTGTATCCTATCACATGCATTGGAGATAATAATCCATTGACAAGTGGATGCTGTTTTTAAGGAACACATTGAATTCCTGAAATTTTTTTCTTTTCTCTTTTTTCCTTATTTTTATTATTGTTTTTCTTTTCTTTTGATTAGAATATTTGATTTCTTCCCTTTTCTCATTTCTTATACTTAAGGTACATACAATCAATATTAATTTTTATTCTGTTGTAATACAAGTTTAAATATATATACATATATATATATGTATATATACTTGCTATAATATTAATGTATACCCAAACAGCTTTAGACTGTGGGAATCTGCCATTTATTGATAAATGTTATGGGACTGTGATTAATGTTTTTGTCTGATTCTAGGAAACTGGATAAAAAAGGAGCACAGACTTAACCTGAATAGTGCCAAAAAGAGCACACAGGTCAAAAAGAAAGAAACCAATCCCATTAGGATTGATGCACTTCTAAGCCAATATGAAAGGACTTGAACCTAGTGCAAGACTCGAGGTTGCAAAGCTTGACATATGTTAAGATGCAGGACTTTTTTGTATCCACACTCTTTGTGAAATACTCACAGACAAGTACCAAGGTTTGGCTATCATCTTGGTTCCCCCTATCCCTGAGAATGAAGGTAAAATCAGACCAGGGAATGACACTTCCCTATCACACACACACACATGCACACACACACAAAATCTGGTCCTTTTTTCTCTCTTATATTATGGTAACTTCCTGTGGTCTTGGCTGCAAATGAGTAAGTGAAATATTACTCCATTCTATGCTATAGACTTGTGGGATAGAAATTACTTTAATCGGACCCTAAAACAAGGGCCTGTTAGAAATTTATTAAACCTTAATACAAGGGCATATTATGAATTTATTCTCTCAAAATTTTGAATACATAGATTTTTGATATTTTGATTCTGATTTTAAATTCTTTCTTCTCCAAAAAAGTTTAATTTTCCTTCCATTATTTTTTTCTTTATGTTTTTGTTTTTTGTTTGATAATTGACTCACACACCTCATAACTCAACCTTGCATCCTAAGATGAACTGGATGTTTCTCAATACCCACTTCAGGGGGGATTGTATTTTCATGAAATCCAAGATTTAAAATTTTTGTTCGAGAAAAATCTTCAAGGAAAAAAAACTTGGTACCTCCTAAAATCCAGAGAATGATCTGTTTGCAGAAGGATGCCTGAAACCTTACATGACATCAGGAATATTCAGAGTAAACCCTGGGGTACAGTTGATTGAACTGAAGATTGATTGAACATTTATTTTGAATGTACACTCTTATGCCAAAAGGGGACTGCCCCCTAATTGGCTTTTGTCAATGCATCCAGAAATACATTGGTTTTGCTGTCTCTCTCTCTTCTATTTCCCTCTTATCTCTAACTATTGTAGTTTCCTCTTAAAAGGTAAAATTTTGTATGCACTTGCAGTTAGATTATTTTAGAGGTACAAGATGATTATGTTTAGTGATCAATTGGGGAGACTAGTCCCCTAATCATCATCGGGGGGATTGTGAATTTTAGTTTTACTCCATCCTGCTTAGTCTTTAGAATTCTAGCAATAAGGAATGTATACAACCCCACTTGAGGATTATTGGGGTGGAAGGCCTATGACCAGCATGTGCTAGCAAGTGACAAATCAGAAACAACTGACTGACCCCCTGGGCTGTCCTAAGTCAAGCTTAAGCCACCATTGGCACATGTGAGACACAGGAAGTAATGTAAAGAACTGCCTTTATATTTTGTGTCACTTCCTATAAGGAGGGAGTTTTGCCTTTATATTTTGCATCACTTCCTGTGAGGAGGGAGTTTTGGCAGAGTTGGGCCTGGAACTCGAGCCTGGAGGAGCTACTCAGATTGTTTCCTTTAGACAGTCACATGGTGAGTGATAAGACTGACTCCCCTTTCCCTTGGCTTTCTGGAGAGGCCCCATGTCTGAGGTCTCTGCCTGGCTCAGCCCAAGCAGAGCAGTTTTTATTCCCATTCCTCTCTCTCTCATTCGTAATTTCTTCCTTCTATTGTAAATAAATCATCATAAAATTCCATTCTGACTTGAGTATTTCATTTGGATTTAGAATTTAAATCCCTGGCGGCCAACTAAAATTTACATTCAGTCTCAACCCTAAATTTACCCTTAACAGTCTTGGAAATTTTTCCCCTTACGAAACTACAGATTCAAGTTTTTCTATTCTATCAATAATTTTTACTGCGTGGCCCTAAATTTCACTCATTATTCACTTATTATTTCTATTTTATAGGGGAGCAAACTGAGCCCTAGAAAGATTAAATGCTTTGTCTAGAGGTCTTATTTCTCTTTTTAAACCATTTAGGAACCTTCTGCTGTGCTTTCTTGGGTATCCACAGGGCTCATTGGCTCATCAGATATTTACTCATTCCTCTAGGTTTTGTAATAATTATTCTTAGATGTCTGGATACAGAGTCTTTACTGTTATTAATAGCTTTCCTGTTCGTTTATCTATTTATGTTCAAGGTCTTTAAATGGATTTTCTTTCCCTGGAGATCCTTGACAATTTCATTCTTTTTTCCCTTACATTCCCCTGCTTACTTTCTGATTCTATCC